>NW_027078162.1:44167-46299 GCF_036669915.1 Pocillopora verrucosa | reverse complement strand
GATGCCGAAGCATGCCCTGGGTGAGGGGGGTGGTCGAGGGATCCTTCCCACGGTTTATGGTGGATAGTAGCAGGTCGCCCCCACAAGCCCTTGCGAGTCCCGCAGACGGTCCCAGAGGCTGACCCGTTTGGTATCTCCTCACTGTAAGATTTTAAAGCCAGATACACGCACCTACGGAGCTAAAACATTGTATAATAGGTTTTTAGGACACGTTATGTCTCTTGGGACCCCTCCCTCCCCTCCCTAGGGAATAGTGCTTCAAATCGATGCTCCTCAATGTGTTAACTGGGTTGAGGAAAATACATTAGGGTTAGGTAACGACTTCGGGGTTAGGGTAACCATTTCTTAGGGTTAGGGTAACAATTTCTTAGGGTTAGAGTATCGATTTCTTAGGGTTAGAGTAACGAAACTAGGGCTTTAGAATTTCAAATTCGCCTACACTCAGGGATGTGGCCGCTTTACAGCCTGAACCTGGCCGATAACAAGCAGAATTTCGACCCCATTTCCTCGTCTACGACCATACCACAGGGAAAGCACCGGTTCTCGTCCGATCACCGAAGTTAAGCCCTGTCGGGCGGGGTTAGTACTTGGATGGGTGACCGCCTGGGAATACCCCGTGTTGTAGGCTTCAATTTTTTGTCTTGCGAACATCTCTAAACGTTTTATCCCAATAAATAGCTCTCCATACACCACAATTTCACATAGAGAGCCGTAGGTGAGTGAGGAACAAAATCAAAGCAAAAAACGAGGGGGGGAAAACACCTTTTTGTCAAAAATCGGCCAGCTAATGGCGAAAACTCTAGTGCGATCGACTTTTCTTACAGAGCGCGCGCGAGCGAGTGAGCACGCGCGAGATGAACAGTTTATGATGTCAAATTCTACTTCTGTGATATCAAATCATTCCAAATAACGAACGAAAAAATGAATAGGAAAAAAACGCACACTTCTGAGACGCAGTTTTAAGCCATCGTGACGTGGCAAAACACTCGCACACTTCCAAGAGGAGGCGCGCGAAAAACGGCACTGAAAGTCGACAATGGTTGGATTCAGACTGCAAACGAATCGGGAAAAAGGTTCGATACTTTTACTACTCTGCTAGTTTGTTTCCTTCCCTCGTTCATTCGTTCACTCGCTTGCTCGCACAAAGGATACACTAACGATAGCAATAGCATTTCTAAAAGCGGCTCCAGTGACAATAAAACCGCTCAAAAGGTTCAAAGTGTACTCACGGTCCAAGTCGAATGCCCTTCTATGCTCGCTCGCTCGGTCGATCGGCCGTTTGGTTTCCTTTCATTTCCTTTCCCTTCGCGCGCATAGCACAGCACGGCACGGCACGCACAACCTGCAAATACAAACGAACAGGACTTTACACACAATAGAGCAGACAGGCCTTGAACAAAAACAGCCAGCAAAGTTACGCACCGCCCCGAAACTCACCTTGTTTCCTTCCTCCAGTCTCTCCAATGCACTTCTACCCCTCCAAACGTGCCAACACCTTGGCCAGTTGTGCGTCCTTTGCTTTCTTTGCAAGTCTACCGGTCCACTGCAAAAGCAAAAATACCCTCGATAGTCAGTAAGAGGGCCATATAGACATAGTTTGGATGACTTTTGCGGGACGAGCGCGAACGCAGGTCCCCACTACCAGAAATTATACGCTCGAGTTACCCACATTTGGGGTAATCGCAAGGGTCAACCCAGTCGAAGTGCAATGAAAGGGCCTCGCCTTGAGAGGACTGCCTCCTTGATCACAGTACCTCCCGCGTCAGGTAAGTATGCTTTTTCAGCGTCTGCCCTCGGTGAAAAAATCCACTTACCCCTAGGTCCTTGTGGTAGTGCTTTGCGCACTTCAGAAAACGTAGGCCAGCGGCCGTTCCTGCCATTGTCTGTTGTCTGAATTATCATCCCTCTTTCACCTCTTCCCCCTCTAAGGGCGGGCGGGGCTCCTGTAAACATAAAAGAATGCTATACCGTTGACTTTGTTTTGGATTGAATGTGTCTTCCCCAGAGGGAAGTGGGCCGCACTCGGAGGTAGTGCTATACCGAGGCAACCCGTGGCTGGGACGAGGCAAGCCTCTTTTCCACAGCCCAGTTCCAAAAATCAGTTTAATATATGAGCTGCTCAATGAGCAGCG
>NW_027078162.1:41974-44104 GCF_036669915.1 Pocillopora verrucosa | reverse complement strand
GATGCCGAAGCATGCCCTGGGTGAGGGGGGTGGTCGAGGGATCCTTCCCACGGTTTATGGTGGATAGTAGCAGGTCGCCCCCACAAGCCCTTGCGAGTCCCGCAGACGGTCCCAGAGGCTGACCCGTTTGGTATCTCCTCACTGTAAGATTTTAAAGCCAGATACACGCACCTACGGAGCTAAAACATTGTATAATAGGTTTTTAGGACACGTTATGTCTCTTGGGACCCCTCCCTCCCCTCCCTAGGGAATAGTGCTTCAAATCGATGCTCCTCAATGTGTTAACTGGGTTGAGGAAAATACATTAGGGTTAGGTAACGACTTCGGGGTTAGGGTAACCATTTCTTAGGGTTAGGGTAACAATTTCTTAGGGTTAGAGTATCGATTTCTTAGGGTTAGAGTAACGAAACTAGGGCTTTAGAATTTCAAATTCGCCTACACTCAGGGATGTGGCCGCTTTACAGCCTGAACCTGGCCGATAACAAGCAGAATTTCGACCCCATTTCCTCGTCTACGACCATACCACAGGGAAAGCACCGGTTCTCGTCCGATCACCGAAGTTAAGCCCTGTCGGGCGGGGTTAGTACTTGGATGGGTGACCGCCTGGGAATACCCCGTGTTGTAGGCTTCAATTTTTTGTCTTGCGAACATCTCTAAACGTTTTATCCCAATAAATAGCTCTCCATACACCACAATTTCACATAGAGAGCCGTAGGTGAGTGAGGAACAAAATCAAAGCAAAAAACGAGGGGGGAAAACACCTTTTTGTCAAAAATCGGCCAGCTAATGGCGAAAACTCTAGTGCGATCGACTTTTCTTACAGAGCGCGCGCGAGCGAGTGAGCACGCGCGAGATGAACAGTTTATGATGTCAAATTCTACTTCTGTGATATCAAATCATTCCAAATAACGAACGAAAAAATGAATAGGAAAAAAACGCACACTTCTGAGACGCAGTTTTAAGCCATCGTGACGTGGCAAAACACTCGCACACTTCCAAGAGGAGGCGCGCGAAAAACGGCACTGAAAGTCGACAATGGTTGGATTCAGACTGCAAACGAATCGGGAAAAAGGTTCGATACTTTTACTACTCTGCTAGTTTGTTTCCTTCCCTCGTTCATTCGTTCACTCGCTTGCTCGCACAAAGGATACACTAACGATAGCAATAGCATTTCTAAAAGCGGCTCCAGTGACAATAAACCGCTCAAAAGGTTCAAAGTGTACTCACGGTCCAAGTCGAATGCCCTTCTATGCTCGCTCGCTCGGTCGATCGGCCGTTTGGTTTCCTTTCATTTCCTTTCCCTTCGCGCGCATAGCACAGCACGGCACGGCACGCACAACCTGCAAATACAAACGAACAGGACTTTACACACAATAGAGCAGACAGGCCTTGAACAAAACAGCCAGCAAAGTTACGCACCGCCCCGAAACTCACCTTGTTTCCTTCCTCCAGTCTCTCCAATGCACTTCTACCCCTCCAAACGTGCCAACACCTTGGCCAGTTGTGCGTCCTTTGCTTTCTTTGCAAGTCTACCGGTCCACTGCAAAAGCAAAAATACCCTCGATAGTCAGTAAGAGGGCCATATAGACATAGTTTGGATGACTTTTGCGGGGACGAGCGCGAACGCAGGTCCCCACTACCAGAAATTATACGCTCGAGTTACCCACATTTGGGGTAATCGCAAGGGTCAACCCAGTCGAAGTGCAATGAAAGGGCCTCGCCTTGAGAGGACTGCCTCCTTGATCACAGTACCTCCCGCGTCAGGTAAGTATGCTTTTTCAGCGTCTGCCCTCGGTGAAAAAATCCACTTACCCCTAGGTCCTTGTGGTAGTGCTTTGCGCACTTCAGAAAACGTAGGCCAGCGGCCGTTCCTGCCATTGTCTGTTGTCTGAATTATCATCCCTCTTTCACCTCTTCCCCCTCTAAGGGCGGGCGGGGCTCCTGTAAACATAAAAGAATGCTATACCGTTGACTTTGTTTTGGATTGAATGTGTCTTCCCCAGAGGGAAGTGGGCCGCACTCGGAGGTAGTGCTATACCGAGGCAACCCGTGGCTGGGACGAGGCAAGCCTCTTTTCCACAGCCCAGTTCCAAAAATCAGTTTAATATATGAGCTGCTCAATGAGCAGCG
>NW_027078162.1:39780-41911 GCF_036669915.1 Pocillopora verrucosa | reverse complement strand
GATGCCGAAGCATGCCCTGGGTGAGGGGGGTGGTCGAGGGATCCTTCCCACGGTTTATGGTGGATAGTAGCAGGTCGCCCCCACAAGCCCTTGCGAGTCCCGCAGACGGTCCCAGAGGCTGACCCGTTTGGTATCTCCTCACTGTAAGATTTTAAAGCCAGATACACGCACCTACGGAGCTAAAACATTGTATAATAGGTTTTTAGGACACGTTATGTCTCTTGGGACCCCTCCCTCCCCTCCCTAGGGAATAGTGCTTCAAATCGATGCTCCTCAATGTGTTAACTGGGTTGAGGAAAATACATTAGGGTTAGGTAACGACTTCGGGGTTAGGGTAACCATTTCTTAGGGTTAGGGTAACAATTTCTTAGGGTTAGAGTATCGATTTCTTAGGGTTAGAGTAACGAAACTAGGGCTTTAGAATTTCAAATTCGCCTACACTCAGGGATGTGGCCGCTTTACAGCCTGAACCTGGCCGATAACAAGCAGAATTTCGACCCCATTTCCTCGTCTACGACCATACCACAGGGAAAGCACCGGTTCTCGTCCGATCACCGAAGTTAAGCCCTGTCGGGCGGGGTTAGTACTTGGATGGGTGACCGCCTGGGAATACCCCGTGTTGTAGGCTTCAATTTTTTTGTCTTGCGAACATCTCTAAACGTTTTATCCCAATAAATAGCTCTCCATACACCACAATTTCACATAGAGAGCCGTAGGTGAGTGAGGAACAAAATCAAAGCAAAAAACGAGGGGGGGAAAACACCTTTTTGTCAAAAATCGGCCAGCTAATGGCGAAAACTCTAGTGCGATCGACTTTTCTTACAGAGCGCGCGCGAGCGAGTGAGCACGCGCGAGATGAACAGTTTATGATGTCAAATTCTACTTCTGTGATATCAAATCATTCCAAATAACGAACGAAAAAATGAATAGGAAAAAAACGCACACTTCTGAGACGCAGTTTTAAGCCATCGTGACGTGGCAAAACACTCGCACACTTCCAAGAGGAGGCGCGCGAAAAACGGCACTGAAAGTCGACAATGGTTGGATTCAGACTGCAAACGAATCGGGAAAAGGTTCGATACTTTTACTACTCTGCTAGTTTGTTTCCTTCCCTCGTTCATTCGTTCACTCGCTTGCTCGCACAAAGGATACACTAACGATAGCAATAGCATTTCTAAAGCGGCTCCAGTGACAATAAACCGCTCAAAAGGTTCAAAGTGTACTCACGGTCCAAGTCGAATGCCCTTCTATGCTCGCTCGCTCGGTCGATCGGCCGTTTGGTTTCCTTTCATTTCCTTTCCCTTCGCGCGCATAGCACAGCACGGCACGGCACGCACAACCTGCAAATACAAACGAACAGGACTTTACACACAATAGAGCAGACAGGCCTTGAACAAAAACAGCCAGCAAAGTTACGCACCGCCCCGAAACTCACCTTGTTTCCTTCCTCCAGTCTCTCCAATGCACTTCTACCCCTCCAAACGTGCCAACACCTTGGCCAGTTGTGCGTCCTTTGCTTTCTTTGCAAGTCTACCGGTCCACTGCAAAAGCAAAAATACCCTCGATAGTCAGTAAGAGGGCCATATAGACATAGTTTGGATGACTTTTGCGGGGACGAGCGCGAACGCAGGTCCCCACTACCAGAAATTATACGCTCGAGTTACCCACATTTGGGGTAATCGCAAGGGTCAACCCAGTCGAAGTGCAATGAAAGGGCCTCGCCTTGAGAGGACTGCCTCCTTGATCACAGTACCTCCCGCGTCAGGTAAGTATGCTTTTTCAGCGTCTGCCCTCGGTGAAAAAATCCACTTACCCCTAGGTCCTTGTGGTAGTGCTTTGCGCACTTCAGAAAACGTAGGCCAGCGGCCGTTCCTGCCATTGTCTGTTGTCTGAATTATCATCCCTCTTTCACCTCTTCCCCCTCTAAGGGCGGGCGGGGCTCCTGTAAACATAAAAGAATGCTATACCGTTGACTTTGTTTTGGATTGAATGTGTCTTCCCCAGAGGGAAGTGGGCCGCACTCGGAGGTAGTGCTATACCGAGGCAACCCGTGGCTGGGACGAGGCAAGCCTCTTTTCCACAGCCCAGTTCCAAAAATCAGTTTAATATATGAGCTGCTCAATGAGCAGCG
>NW_027078162.1:37587-39718 GCF_036669915.1 Pocillopora verrucosa | reverse complement strand
GATGCCGAAGCATGCCCTGGGTGAGGGGGGTGGTCGAGGGATCCTTCCCACGGTTTATGGTGGATAGTAGCAGGTCGCCCCCACAAGCCCTTGCGAGTCCCGCAGACGGTCCCAGAGGCTGACCCGTTTGGTATCTCCTCACTGTAAGATTTTAAAGCCAGATACACGCACCTACGGAGCTAAAACATTGTATAATAGGTTTTTAGGACACGTTATGTCTCTTGGGACCCCTCCCTCCCCTCCCTAGGAATAGTGCTTCAAATCGATGCTCCTCAATGTGTTAACTGGGTTGAGGAAAATACATTAGGGTTAGGTAACGACTTCGGGGTTAGGGTAACCATTTCTTAGGGTTAGGGTAACAATTTCTTAGGGTTAGAGTATCGATTTCTTAGGGTTAGAGTAACGAAACTAGGGCTTTAGAATTTCAAATTCGCCTACACTCAGGGATGTGGCCGCTTTACAGCCTGAACCTGGCCGATAACAAGCAGAATTTCGACCCCATTTCCTCGTCTACGACCATACCACAGGGAAAGCACCGGTTCTCGTCCGATCACCGAAGTTAAGCCCTGTCGGGCGGGGTTAGTACTTGGATGGGTGACCGCCTGGGAATACCCCGTGTTGTAGGCTTCAATTTTTTGTCTTGCGAACATCTCTAAACGTTTTATCCCAATAAATAGCTCTCCATACACCACAATTTCACATAGAGAGCCGTAGGTGAGTGAGGAACAAAATCAAAGCAAAAAACGAGGGGGGAAAACACCTTTTTGTCAAAAATCGGCCAGCTAATGGCGAAAACTCTAGTGCGATCGACTTTTCTTACAGAGCGCGCGCGAGCGAGTGAGCACGCGCGAGATGAACAGTTTATGATGTCAAATTCTACTTCTGTGATATCAAATCATTCCAAATAACGAACGAAAAAATGAATAGGAAAAAAACGCACACTTCTGAGACGCAGTTTTAAGCCATCGTGACGTGGCAAAACACTCGCACACTTCCAAGAGGAGGCGCGCGAAAAACGGCACTGAAAGTCGACAATGGTTGGATTCAGACTGCAAACGAATCGGGAAAAAGGTTCGATACTTTTACTACTCTGCTAGTTTGTTTCCTTCCCTCGTTCATTCGTTCACTCGCTTGCTCGCACAAAGGATACACTAACGATAGCAATAGCATTTCTAAAAGCGGCTCCAGTGACAATAAAACCGCTCAAAAGGTTCAAAGTGTACTCACGGTCCAAGTCGAATGCCCTTCTATGCTCGCTCGCTCGGTCGATCGGCCGTTTGGTTTCCTTTCATTTCCTTTCCCTTCGCGCGCATAGCACAGCACGGCACGGCACGCACAACCTGCAAATACAAACGAACAGGACTTTACACACAATAGAGCAGACAGGCCTTGAACAAAAACAGCCAGCAAAGTTACGCACCGCCCCGAAACTCACCTTGTTTCCTTCCTCCAGTCTCTCCAATGCACTTCTACCCCTCCAAACGTGCCAACACCTTGGCCAGTTGTGCGTCCTTTGCTTTCTTTGCAAGTCTACCGGTCCACTGCAAAAGCAAAAATACCCTCGATAGTCAGTAAGAGGGCCATATAGACATAGTTTGGATGACTTTTGCGGGGACGAGCGCGAACGCAGGTCCCCACTACCAGAAATTATACGCTCGAGTTACCCACATTTGGGGTAATCGCAAGGGTCAACCCAGTCGAAGTGCAATGAAAGGGCCTCGCCTTGAGAGGACTGCCTCCTTGATCACAGTACCTCCCGCGTCAGGTAAGTATGCTTTTTCAGCGTCTGCCCTCGGTGAAAAAATCCACTTACCCCTAGGTCCTTGTGGTAGTGCTTTGCGCACTTCAGAAAACGTAGGCCAGCGGCCGTTCCTGCCATTGTCTGTTGTCTGAATTATCATCCCTCTTTCACCTCTTCCCCCTCTAAGGGCGGGCGGGGCTCCTGTAAACATAAAAGAATGCTATACCGTTGACTTTGTTTTGGATTGAATGTGTCTTCCCCAGAGGGAAGTGGGCCGCACTCGGAGGTAGTGCTATACCGAGGCAACCCGTGGCTGGGACGAGGCAAGCCTCTTTTCCACAGCCCAGTTCCAAAAATCAGTTTAATATATGAGCTGCTCAATGAGCAGCG
>NW_027078162.1:35392-37524 GCF_036669915.1 Pocillopora verrucosa | reverse complement strand
GATGCCGAAGCATGCCCTGGGTGAGGGGGGTGGTCGAGGGATCCTTCCCACGGTTTATGGTGGATAGTAGCAGGTCGCCCCCACAAGCCCTTGCGAGTCCCGCAGACGGTCCCAGAGGCTGACCCGTTTGGTATCTCCTCACTGTAAGATTTTAAAGCCAGATACACGCACCTACGGAGCTAAAACATTGTATAATAGGTTTTTAGGACACGTTATGTCTCTTGGGACCCCTCCCTCCCCTCCCTAGGGAATAGTGCTTCAAATCGATGCTCCTCAATGTGTTAACTGGGTTGAGGAAAATACATTAGGGTTAGGTAACGACTTCGGGGTTAGGGTAACCATTTCTTAGGGTTAGGGTAACAATTTCTTAGGGTTAGAGTATCGATTTCTTAGGGTTAGAGTAACGAAACTAGGGCTTTAGAATTTCAAATTCGCCTACACTCAGGGATGTGGCCGCTTTACAGCCTGAACCTGGCCGATAACAAGCAGAATTTCGACCCCATTTCCTCGTCTACGACCATACCACAGGGAAAGCCCAGGTTCTCGTCCGATCACCGAAGTTAAGCCCTGTCGGGCGGGGTTAGTACTTGGATGGGTGACCGCCTGGGAATACCCCGTGTTGTAGGCTTCAATTTTTTGTCTTGCGAACATCTCTAAACGTTTTATCCCAATAAATAGCTCTCCATACACCACAATTTCACATAGAGAGCCGTAGGTGAGTGAGGAACAAAATCAAAGCAAAAAACGAGGGGGGGAAAACACCTTTTTGTCAAAATCGGCCAGCTAATGGCGAAAACTCTAGTGCGATCGACTTTTCTTACAGAGCGCGCGCGAGCGAGTGAGCACGCGCGAGATGAACAGTTTATGATGTCAAATTCTACTTCTGTGATATCAAATCATTCCAAATAACGAACGAAAAAATGAATAGGAAAAAAACGCACACTTCTGAGACGCAGTTTTAAGCCATCGTGACGTGGCAAAACACTCGCACACTTCCAAGAGGAGGCGCGCGAAAAACGGCACTGAAAGTCGACAATGGTTGGATTCAGACTGCAAACGAATCGGGAAAAAGGTTCGATACTTTTACTACTCTGCTAGTTTGTTTCCTTCCCTCGTTCATTCGTTCACTCGCTTGCTCGCACAAAGGATACACTAACGATAGCAATAGCATTTCTAAAAGCGGCTCCAGTGACAATAAAACCGCTCAAAAGGTTCAAAGTGTACTCACGGTCCAAGTCGAATGCCCTTCTATGCTCGCTCGCTCGGTCGATCGGCCGTTTGGTTTCCTTTCATTTCCTTTCCCTTCGCGCGCATAGCACAGCACGGCACGGCACGCACAACCTGCAAATACAAACGAACAGGACTTTACACACAATAGAGCAGACAGGCCTTGAACAAAAACAGCCAGCAAAGTTACGCACCGCCCCGAAACTCACCTTGTTTCCTTCCTCCAGTCTCTCCAATGCACTTCTACCCCTCCAAACGTGCCAACACCTTGGCCAGTTGTGCGTCCTTTGCTTTCTTTGCAAGTCTACCGGTCCACTGCAAAAGCAAAAATACCCTCGATAGTCAGTAAGAGGGCCATATAGACATAGTTTGGATGACTTTTGCGGGGACGAGCGCGAACGCAGGTCCCCACTACCAGAAATTATACGCTCGAGTTACCCACATTTGGGGTAATCGCAAGGGTCAACCCAGTCGAAGTGCAATGAAAGGGCCTCGCCTTGAGAGGACTGCCTCCTTGATCACAGTACCTCCCGCGTCAGGTAAGTATGCTTTTTCAGCGTCTGCCCTCGGTGAAAAAATCCACTTACCCCTAGGTCCTTGTGGTAGTGCTTTGCGCACTTCAGAAAACGTAGGCCAGCGGCCGTTCCTGCCATTGTCTGTTGTCTGAATTATCATCCCTCTTTCACCTCTTCCCCCTCTAAGGGCGGGCGGGGCTCCTGTAAACATAAAAGAATGCTATACCGTTGACTTTGTTTTGGATTGAATGTGTCTTCCCCAGAGGGAAGTGGGCCGCACTCGGAGGTAGTGCTATACCGAGGCAACCCGTGGCTGGGACGAGGCAAGCCTCTTTTCCACAGCCCAGTTCCAAAAATCAGTTTAATATATGAGCTGCTCAATGAGCAGCG
>NW_027078162.1:33200-35329 GCF_036669915.1 Pocillopora verrucosa | reverse complement strand
GATGCCGAAGCATGCCCTGGGTGAGGGGGGTGGTCGAGGGATCCTTCCCACGGTTTATGGTGGATAGTAGCAGGTCGCCCCCACAAGCCCTTGCGAGTCCCGCAGACGGTCCCAGAGGCTGACCCGTTTGGTATCTCCTCACTGTAAGATTTTAAAGCCAGATACACGCACCTACGGAGCTAAAACATTGTATAATAGGTTTTTAGGACACGTTATGTCTCTTGGGACCCCTCCCTCCCCTCCCTAGGAATAGTGCTTCAAATCGATGCTCCTCAATGTGTTAACTGGGTTGAGGAAAATACATTAGGGTTAGGTAACGACTTCGGGGTTAGGGTAACCATTTCTTAGGGTTAGGGTAACAATTTCTTAGGGTTAGAGTATCGATTTCTTAGGGTTAGAGTAACGAAACTAGGGCTTTAGAATTTCAAATTCGCCTACACTCAGGGATGTGGCCGCTTTACAGCCTGAACCTGGCCGATAACAAGCAGAATTTCGACCCCATTTCCTCGTCTACGACCATACCACAGGGAAAGCACCGGTTCTCGTCCGATCACCGAAGTTAAGCCCTGTCGGGCGGGGTTAGTACTTGGATGGGTGACCGCCTGGGAATACCCCGTGTTGTAGGCTTCAATTTTTTGTCTTGCGAACATCTCTAAACGTTTTATCCCAATAAATAGCTCTCCATACACCACAATTTCACATAGAGAGCCGTAGGTGAGTGAGGAACAAAATCAAAGCAAAAAACGAGGGGGGGAAAACACCTTTTTGTCAAAAATCGGCCAGCTAATGGCGAAAACTCTAGTGCGATCGACTTTTCTTACAGAGCGCGCGCGAGCGAGTGAGCACGCGCGAGATGAACAGTTTATGATGTCAAATTCTACTTCTGTGATATCAAATCATTCCAAATAACGAACGAAAAAATGAATAGGAAAAAAACGCACACTTCTGAGACGCAGTTTTAAGCCATCGTGACGTGGCAAAACACTCGCACACTTCCAAGAGGAGGCGCGCGAAAAACGGCACTGAAAGTCGACAATGGTTGGATTCAGACTGCAAACGAATCGGGAAAAGGTTCGATACTTTTACTACTCTGCTAGTTTGTTTCCTTCCCTCGTTCATTCGTTTCACTCGCTTGCTCGCACAAGGATACACTAACGATAGCAATAGCATTTCTAAAAGCGGCTCCAGTGACAATAAAACCGCTCAAAAGGTTCAAAGTGTACTCACGGTCCAAGTCGAATGCCCTTCTATGCTCGCTCGCTCGGTCGATCGGCCGTTTGGTTTCCTTTCATTTCCTTTCCCTTCGCGCGCATAGCACAGCACGGCACGGCACGCACAACCTGCAAATACAAACGAACAGGACTTTACACACAATAGAGCAGACAGGCCTTGAACAAAAACAGCCAGCAAAGTTACGCACCGCCCGAAACTCACCTTGTTTCCTTCCTCCAGTCTCTCCAATGCACTTCTACCCCTCCAAACGTGCCAACACCTTGGCCAGTTGTGCGTCCTTTGCTTTCTTTGCAAGTCTACCGGTCCACTGCAAAAGCAAAAATACCCTCGATAGTCAGTAAGAGGGCCATATAGACATAGTTTGGATGACTTTTGCGGGGACGAGCGCGAACGCAGGTCCCCACTACCAGAAATTATACGCTCGAGTTACCCACATTTGGGGTAATCGCAAGGGTCAACCCAGTCGAAGTGCAATGAAAGGGCCTCGCCTTGAGAGGACTGCCTCCTTGATCACAGTACCTCCCGCGTCAGGTAAGTATGCTTTTTCAGCGTCTGCCCTCGGTGAAAAAATCCACTTACCCCTAGGTCCTTGTGGTAGTGCTTTGCGCACTTCAGAAAACGTAGGCCAGCGGCCGTTCCTGCCATTGTCTGTTGTCTGAATTATCATCCCTCTTTCACCTCTTCCCCCTCTAAGGGCGGGCGGGCTCCTGTAAACATAAAAGAATGCTATACCGTTGACTTTGTTTTGGATTGAATGTGTCTTCCCCAGAGGGAAGTGGGCCGCACTCGGAGGTAGTGCTATACCGAGGCAACCCGTGGCTGGGACGAGGCAAGCCTCTTTTCCACAGCCCAGTTCCAAAAATCAGTTTAATATATGAGCTGCTCAATGAGCAGCG
>NW_027078162.1:30940-33137 GCF_036669915.1 Pocillopora verrucosa | reverse complement strand
GATGCCGAAGCATGCCCTGGGTGAGGGGGGTGGTCGAGGGATCCTTCCCACGGTTTATGGTGGATAGTAGCAGGTCGCCCCCACAAGCCCTTGCGAGTCCCGCAGACGGTCCCAGAGGCTGACCCGTTTGGTATCTCCTCACTGTAAGATTTTAAAGCCAGATACACGCACCTACGGAGCTAAAACATTGTATAATAGGTTTTTAGGACACGTTATGTCTCTTGGGACCCCTCCCTCCCCTCCCTAGGGAATAGTGCTTCAAATCGATGCTCCTCAATGTGTTAACTGGGTTGAGGAAAATACATTAGGGTTAGGTAACGACTTCGGGGTTAGGGTAACCATTTCTTAGGGTTAGGGTAACAATTTCTTAGGGTTAGAGTATCGATTTCTTAGGGTTAGAGTAACGAAACTAGGGCTTTAGAATTTCAAATTCGCCTACACTCAGGGATGTGGCCGCTTTACAGCCTGAACCTGGCCGATAACAAGCAGAATTTCGACCCCATTTCCTCGTCTACGACCATACCACAGGGAAAGCACCGGTTCTCGTCCGATCACCGAAGTTAAGCCCTGTCGGGCGGGGTTAGTACTTGGATGGGTGACCGCCTGGGAATACCCCGTGTTGTAGGCTTCAATTTTTTGTCTTGCGAACATCTCTAAACGTTTTATCCCAATAAATAGCTCTCCATACACCACAATTTCCCATAGAGAGCCGTAGGTGAGTGAGGAACAAAATCAAAGCAAAAAACGAGGGGGGGAAAACACCTTTTTGTCAAAAATCGGCCAGCTAATGGCGAAAACTCTAGTGCGATCGACTTTTCTTACAGAGCGCGCGCGAGCGAGTGAGCACGCGCGAGATGAACAGTTTATGATGTCAAATTCTACTTCTGTGATATCAAATCATTCCAAATAACGAACGAAAAAATGAATAGGAAAAAAACGCACACTTCTGAGACGCAGTTTTAAGCCATCGTGACGTGGCAAAACACTCGCACACTTCCAAGAGGAGGCGCGCGAAAAACGGCACTGAAAGTCGACAATGGTTGGATTCAGACTGCAAACGAATCGGGAAAAAGGTTCGATACTTTTACTACTCTGCTAGTTTGTTTCCTTCCCTCGTTCATTCGTTCACTCGCTTTCCCGCACAAAGGATACACTAACGATAGCAATAGCATATTCTAAAAAGCGGCTCCAGTGACAATAAAACGCGCGCAAAAGGTTCAAAGTGTTACTCCACGGTCCAAGTCGAATGACCCTTCCTAATGCTCGCTCGCTCGGTCGATCGGCCCGTTTGGTGTTCCCTTTCATCTTCCTTTCCCTTCCGCGCGCATAGCACCGGCACGGCACGGCACGCACAACCTGCAAATACAAACGAACAGGACTTTACACAACTAGAACAGACAGGCCTTGAACAAACACAGCCAGCAAAGTTACGCACCGCCCCGAAACTCACCTTGTTTTCCTTTTTTTTGTTCCTCCAGTCTCATCCAATGCACGTCTATCTACACCCTCCAAACGTGCCAACACCTTGGCCAGTTGTGCGGTCCTTTGCTTTCTTTGCAAGTCTACCGGTCCACTGCAAAAGCAAAATACCCTCCCTCGAAAGTCAGTAAGAGGGCCATATAGACATAGTTTGGATGACTTTTTGCGGGGACGAGCGGCGAACTGCCAGGTCCCCACTACCAAAATTATACGCTCGAGTTAACGACATTTGGGGTAATCGCAAGGGTCCAACCCAGTCGAATTGCAATGAAAGGGGTCCTTCGCCTTGAGAGGACTGCCTCCTTGCTCCCTAGTACCATCCCGCGTCAGGTAAGTATGCTTTTCAGCGTCTGCCCTCGGTGAAAAAATCCACTTACCCCCTAGGTCCTTGTGGGTAGTGCTTTGCGCACTTCAGAAAACGTAGGCCAGCGGCCGGTCCTCTGCCATTGGTCTGTTGTCTGATGAATCAATCCTCTCTTTCACCTCTTCCCCCTCTAAGGGCGGGCGTGGCTCCTGTAAACATAAAAGAATGCTAAATAACCGTTTGACTTTGTTTTGGATTGAATGTGTCCTTCCTCTCCAGAGGGAATTGGGTGGGCCGCACGCGGAGGTAGTGCATATACCGAGGCAACCCGTGGCTTGGACGAGGCAATCCTCTTTCCCACAGCCCAAGTTTCCAAAATCAGTGTTAATATATGAGCTGCTCACATGAGCAGCG
>NW_027078162.1:26415-30876 GCF_036669915.1 Pocillopora verrucosa | reverse complement strand
GCTGCCGAAGCATGCACGGGGGTGAGGGGGTGGTCGAGGGATCCTTCCCACGGTTTAATGGTGGATAGTAGCAGGTCGCCCCCACAAGCCCTTGCGGATCCCGCAGACGGTCCCAGAGGCTGACCCGTTTGGTACCTCCCACTCACTGATAAGATTTTAAAGCCAGATACACGCACCTACGGAGCTAAAACATTGTATACAGGTTTTTAGGACCCGTTATTTCTCTTGGGACACCTCCCTCCCCTCCCTAGGGAATAGTGCTTCAAATCGATGCTCCTCAATGTGTTAACTTGGGTTGAGGAAAATACGTTAGGGTTAGGTAACGACTTCGGGGTTAGGGTAACCATTTCGTAGGGTTAGGGTAACAATTTCTTAGGGTTAGAGTAATCGATGTCTTTAGGTTAGAGTAACGGTAAACTAGGGCTGTAGAATTTTCAATTCGCCTACACCTCAGGGATGTGGCCGCTTTAACAGCCTGAAACTGGACGTCCACAAGCAGAATTTCGACCCCATTTCCTCGTCCTATACGACCATACCATAGGGACGCACCGGTTCTCGTCCGATCACCGAAGTTAAGCCCTGTCGGGCGGGGTTATTACTTGTATGGGTGACCGCCTGGGAATACCCTTGTTGTAGGCTTCAATTTTTTGTCTTGCGAACATCTCCTAAACTTTTAAATTCCGCAATAAATAGCTCTCCATACACCACCATTTCACATAGAGAGCCGTAGGTGAGTGAGGAACAAAATCAAAAAAGCACAAAACGAGGGGGGGAAAACACCTTTATTGTCAAAAATCGGCCAGCTAATTGCGAAAAACCTAGTGCGATCGACTTTCTCTGATCATAGATCGCGCGCGAGCGAGTGAGCACGCCGCGAGATGAACAGTTTATGTATGTTCAAGATTCTATCTTCTGTGATATCAAATCATTCCAAATAACTAACGAAAAATGAATAGGAAAACCGCACACTTCTTGAGACCGCAGTTTTAAGCCATCGTGACGTGGCAAAACACTCGCACACTTCCAAGAGGAGGAGCGCGAAAAACGGCACTGAAAGTCGACACTGGTTGGATTCAGCCTGCACACGAATCGTGAAAAAGGTTCGAGTACTTTTACTACTCTGCTAGTTTTTTTCCTTCCCTCGTTCATTCTTTCACCAACACCAGTCGCTTGCTCGCACAAAGGATACACTAACGATAGCCAATAGAGCATTTCTAAAAGCGGCCTCCAGTGCCACTAAAACCGCTCAAAAGGTTCAAAGTGTACTCACGGTCCAAGTTCGACTGACCTTCTCTGCTCGCTCGCATCGGTCGCATCGGCCGTTTGGTTTCCTTTCATTTCCTTTCCTCTCTCGCGCATAGCACAGCCCGGCAGACGGCACGCGACAAACCGCAAATACACGAACGGTCAGGACTTTACGCACAATCGAACAGACAGGCCTTGACCAAAACCTCCAGCAAAGTTACGCCGACCGCCCCGAAACTCACCTTGTTTCCTTCCTCCATTCTCTCCAATGCACTTCTAACCCCCTCCAAACGTGCCAACACCTTGGCCAGTTGTGCGTCCTTTGCTTTCCTTTTGCAAGTCTACCGGTCCACTGCAAAAGCAAAAAAATAACCCTCGATAGTCCGTAAGAGGGCCATATAGACATAGTTTTGGTGACTTTTGCGGGGACGAGCGCGAACGCAGGTCCCCACTAACCAGAAATTAATACGCTCGAGTGGTACCCACCTTTGGGGTAATCGCAAAGGGTCAACCCAGTCGAAGTGCAATGAAAGGGCCTCGCCTTTAGAGGACTGCCTCCCTTGATCACAGTACCTCCCCTCGTCAGGTAAGTAGGCTTTTTCCAGCATCTGCCCTCGGTGAAAACATCCACTTACCCCTATGTCCTTGTGGTAGTGCTTTTGCGCCGCTTCAGAAAACGTCGGCCAGCGGCCGTTCCCTGCCATTGTCTGTTTTGCGAATTATCACCCCTCTTTCACCTCTTCCCCTCCTAAGGGGCGGGCGGGGCTCCTGTAAACATAAAAGAATGCTACAAACGTTGACCCTTTGTTTTGGATTGAAATGTGTCTCCCCAGAGGGAAGTGGGCCGCACTAATTCGGAGGTAGTGCTATAACCGCGGCAACCCTTGGCTGGGACGAGGCAAGCCTCTTTTCCACAGCCCAGTTCCAAAAAATCAGTTTACTATATTGAGCTGCTCACTGAGCATCGTATCAGATATTAAGCTGATAAGAACAGCTACAACACTTGATCTTATCCAAAAGGCCGAGAAGCGATGCCGAAGCATGCCCGGGGTGAGGGGGGTGGTCGATGGATCCTTCCCCCGTGTTTACGGTGGATAGTCGCATGTCGCCCCCACAAGCCCTTGCGAGTTCGCGCAGACGGTCCCCAGAGGCTGACCCTTTTGGTAGCTCCTCACTGTAAGATTTTAAAGACGGATACACGCACCTACTGAGCTAAAACATTGTATAATAGTTTTTTAGGACACGTTATGTCTCTTGGGACACCTCCCTCCCCTCCCTAGGAAATAGTGCTTCAAATCGATGCTCCTCAATGTGTTAAACTGGGTTGAGGAAAATCCTTTAACGGTTAGGTACCGACTTCGGGGTTAGGGTACCCATTTCTTAGGGTTCGGGTAACAATTTCTTAGGGTTAGAGTATCGATTTCTTAGGGTTAGAGTAACGAAACTAGGGCTTTAGAGTTTCAACTTCTGCCTACACTCAGGGATGTGGACCGTGCTTTAAACCGCCTGAACCTGGCCGATAACAAGCACAATTTCGCACCCCCATATTCCTCGTCTACGGACCATACCACCGGGAAAGCACCGTGTTCTCGTCCCGATCACCGAAGTTAAGCCCTGTCGGGCGGGGTTAGTTACTTGGACCTGGGTGGACCGCCTGGGAATACCCAGTGTTGTAGGCCTTCAATTTTTTGTCCTTGCGAACATCTCTAAACGTTTTAAAAATCCCAATAAATAGCTCTCCATACACCACAATTTCACATAGAGAGCCGTAGGTTGAGTGAGGAACAAAATCAAAGCAAAAAACGAGGGGGGGAAAACACCTTTTTGTCCACAAATCGTCCAGCCAATGGCGAAAACTCTAGTGCGCATCGACTTTTCTTACAGAGCAGCGCGCGAGCGGAGTGAGCACGCGCGAGATGACCATTTTATGATGTCAAATTCTACTTCTGTGATATCCAAATCATTCCAAATAACGAACGAAAAAAATGCATTAGGAAAAAAACGCACAACATTCTGAGACGCAGTTTTAAGCCCTCGTGACGTGCCAAAACACTCTCACACTTCCAACTGGAGCCGTGAGAAAAACGGCATTGAAAGTCGCTAATGGTTCTATTCAGACTGCAAACTAATCGGCAAAAAGGTTCGATACTTTTACTACTCTGCTAGTTTGTTTTTCCTTCCCTCGTTCATTCGTTCACTCGCTTGCGCGCACAAAGGATACACGAACGATAGCCTAGCATTTCTAAAAAGCGGCTCCATTGACAATAAAACAACCGCTCAAAAGGTTCAAAGTGTACTCACGGTCCAAGTCGAATGACCTTCTAAATGCTCGCTCGCTCGGTCACGATCGTGCCGTTTGGTTTTCCTTCATTTCCTTTCCCTGCGCGGGCATAGCACAGCACTGCAGCGACGGCACGCACAACCTGCAAATACAAACGAACAGGACTTTTTACGCACAATACAGCAGACATGCCTTTACCAAACACCGCCAGCAAAGTTACGCACCGCCCCGAAACTCACCTTGTTTCCTTCCTCCAGTCTCTCCAATGCACTTCTACCCCTCCAAACGTGCCAACACCTTGGCCAGTTGTGCGTCCTTTGCTTTCTTTGCAAGTCTACCGGTCCACTGCAAAAGCAAAAATACCCTCGATAGTCAGTAAGAGGGCCATATAGACATAGTTTGGATGACTTTTGCGGGGACGAGCGCGAACGCAGGTCCCCACTACCAGAAATTATACGCTCGAGTTACCCACATTTGGGGTAATCGCAAGGGTCAACCCAGTCGAAGTGCAATGAAAGGGCCTCGCCTTGAGAGGACTGCCTCCTTGATCACAGTACCTCCCGCGTCAGGTAAGTATGCTTTTTCAGCGTCTGCCCTCGGTGAAAAAATCCACTTACCCCTAGGTCCTTGTGGTAGTGCTTTGCGCACTTCAGAAAACGTAGGCCAGCGGCCGTTCCTGCCATTGTCTGTTGTCTGAATTATCATCCCTCTTTCACCTCTTCCCCCTCTAAGGGCGGGCGGGGCTCCTGTAAACATAAAAGAATGCTATACCGTTGACTTTGTTTTGGATTGAATGTGTCTTCCCCAGAGGGAAGTGGGCCGCACTCGGAGGTAGTGCTATACCGAGGCAACCCGTGGCTGGGACGAGGCAAGCCTCTTTTCCACAGCCCAGTTCCAAAAATCAGTTTAATATATGAGCTGCTCAATGAGCAGCG
>NW_027078162.1:21912-26352 GCF_036669915.1 Pocillopora verrucosa | reverse complement strand
GATGCCGAAGCATGCCCTGGGTGAGGGGGGTGGTCGAGGGATCCTTCCCACGGTTTATGGTGGATAGTAGCAGGTCGCCCCCACAAGCCCTTGCGAGTCCCGCAGACGGTCCCAGAGGCTGACCCGTTTGGTATCTCCTCACTGTAAGATTTTAAAGCCAGATACACGCACCTACGGAGCTAAAACATTGTATAATAGGTTTTTAGGACACGTTATGTCTCTTGGGACCCCTCCCTCCCCTCCCTAGGGAATAGTGCTTCAAATCGATGCTCCTCAATGTGTTAACTGGGTTGAGGAAAATACATTAGGGTTAGGTAACGACTTCGGGGTTAGGGTAACCATTTCTTAGGGTTAGGGTAACAATTTCTTAGGGTTAGAGTATCGATTTCTTAGGGTTAGAGTAACGAAACTAGGGCTTTAGAATTTCAAATTCGCCTACACTCAGGGATGTGGCCGCTTTACAGCCTGAACCTGGCCGATAACAAGCAGAATTTCGACCCCATTTCCTCGTCTACGACCATACCACAGGGAAAGCACCGGTTCTCGTCCGATCACCGAAGTTAAGCCCTGTCGGGCGGGGTTAGTACTTGGATGGGTGACCGCCTGGGAATACCCCGTGTTGTAGGCTTCAATTTTTTGTCTTGCGAACATCTCTAAACGTTTTATCCCAATAAATAGCTCTCCATACACCACAATTTCACATAGAGAGCCGTAGGTGAGTGAGGAACAAAATCAAAGCAAAAACGAGGGGGGGAAAACACCTTTTTGTCAAAAATCGGCCAGCTAATGGCGAAAACTCTAGTGCGATCGACTTTTCTTACAGAGCGCGCGCGAGCGAGTGAGCACGCGCGAGATGAACAGTTTATGATGTCAAATTCTACTTCTGTGATATCAAATCATTCCAAATAACGAACGAAAAAATGAATAGGAAAAAAACGCACACTTCTGAGACGCAGTTTTAAGCCATCGTGACGTGGCAAAACACTCGCACACTTCCAAGAGGAGGCGCGCGAAAAACGGCACTGAAAGTCGACAATGGTTGGATTCAGACTGCAAACGAATCGGGAAAAAGGTTCGATACTTTTACTACTCTGCTAGTTTGTTTCCTTCCCTCGTTCATTCGTTCACTCGCTTGCTCGCACAAAGGATACACTAACGATAGCAATAGCATTTCTAAAAGCGGCTCCAGTGACAATAAAACCGCTCAAAAGGTTCAAAGTGTACTCACGGTCCAAGTCGAATGCCCTTCTATGCTCGCTCGCTCGGTCGATCGGCCGTTTGGTTTCCTTTCATTTCCTTTCCCTTCGCGCGCATAGCACAGCACGGCACGGCACGCACAACCTGCAAATACAAACGAACAGGACTTTACACACAATAGAGCAGACAGGCCTTGAACAAAAACAGCCAGCAAAGTTACGCACCGCCCCGAAACTCACCTTGTTTCCTTCCTCCAGTCTCTCCAATGCACTTCTACCCCTCCAAACGTGCCAACACCTTGGCCAGTTGTGCGTCCTTTGCTTTCTTTGCAAGTCTACCGGTCCACTGCAAAAGCAAAAATACCCTCGATAGTCAGTAAGAGGGCCATATAGACATAGTTTGGAGGACTTTTTCGGGTACGAGCGCCGAACGCAGGTCCCCACTCCCAAGAAAATTCTACGCTCGAGTTACCCACATTTGGGGTAATCGCAAGGGTCAAACCCAGTCGAAGTGCAAATTGAAAGGGCCTCGCCTTGAGAGGAATGCATCCTTGATCACAGTACCTCCCGCAGTTCAGGGAAGTATGCTTTTTCAGCATCTGCCCTCGGTGAAAAAAGCCACTTACCCCTAGGGCCTTGTGGTAGCTGCTTTGCGCGCTTCAGCAAACGTAGGCCAGCGGGGGGCCGTTCCTGCCATTGTCTGTTGTCTGAATTTAATCCCTCTTTCACCTCTTCCCCCTCTAAGGGCGGGCGGGGCTCCTTGATAAACATCAAAGAATGCTATACGTTTGTACTTTGTTTTGGACTGAATGTGTCTTACCCAGAGGGAAAGGGGCCGCACTCGGAGGTGGGGCTAGTGCTATACCGAGGCAACCCGTGGCGGGGACGAGGCAAGCCTCGTTTCCCCAGCCCAGTTCCAAAAATCAGTTTAATATATGAGCTGCTCAATGAGCAGCGTATCAGATAGTAAGCTGATACGAACAGATACTACACTTGATCTTAGCCAAAAGCGCAAGAAGCGATGCCGAAGCCTGCCCTGGGTGAGGGGGGTGGTCGAGGGATCCTTCCCACGGTTTATGGTGGATAGTAGCAGGTCGACCCCACAAGCCCTTGCGAGTCCCGCAGGACGGTCCCAAGAGGCGTGACACGTTTGGTATCATTACTGTAAGATTTTTTTTTAAGCCAGATACACGCACCTACGGAGCTAAAACAGTGGATAATAGGTTTTTAGGACACGTTATGTCTCTTGGGACCCATCCGCCCTCCCTAGGGAATAGTGCCCTTCAAATCGATGCTGCTCAATGTGTTAACTGGCGGGAGGAAAATACATTAGGGTTAGGTACCGACTTCGGGGTTAGGGTAACCATTTCTTAGGGTTAGGGTAACAATTTCCTTAGGGTTAGGGTATCGATTTCTTAGGGTTTAGAGTAACGCAACTAGGGCTTTAGAATTTTCAAATTCGCCTACATCTCAGGGATGTGGCCGCGTGACAGCATGAACCTGTGCCGATAACAAGCACAATTTCGACACCATTTCCTCGTTCTGCGACCATACCACAGGGGGAAAGCACCGGTTCTCGTCCGATCACCGAAGTTAAGCCCTGTCGGGCGGGGTTAGTACTTGGATGGGTGACCGCCTGGGAATACCCCGTGTTGTAGGCTTCAAATTTTTTGTCTTGCGAACATATTCTAAACGTTTCTCCCAATAAATAGCTCTCCATACCACCACAATTTCACATAGAGATGCCGTAGGTGAGTGAGGAACAAAATCAAAGCAAAAAAAGAGGGGGGAGGGGGAAAACACCTTTTTTGTCAAAAATCGGCCAGCTAAGGGCGAGCGGCGAAAAACTCTAGTGCGAATCGACTTTTCGTACAGAGCGCGCGCGAGCGAGTGAGCACGACGCGAGATGTGACACAGTTTAGGATGTCAAATTCTACTTCTGTGATTATCAAATCATTTCCAAAATAACGAACGAAAAAATGAATAGTAAAAAAA
This sequence comes from Pocillopora verrucosa, assembly GCF_036669915.1. Classification (NCBI taxonomy): domain Eukaryota; kingdom Metazoa; phylum Cnidaria; class Anthozoa; order Scleractinia; family Pocilloporidae; genus Pocillopora; species Pocillopora verrucosa. The sequence continues at coordinate 23,161 of NW_027078162.1, read as the reverse complement.
CGCAAACTAATGAGACGCAGTTTAAAGCAATCGTGACGTGGAAAAACAATCTCACACTTCCAAGAGTATTCGAGCGAAAAAAGGAACTGAAATTCGAAAATGGTTGGATTCAGACTGCAAAACAGAATCGGGAAAAAGGTTTCGATACGTTTACTACTCTGCTAGTGTGTTTCCTCCCCTAGTTCATTCGGTCCCGCGCTTGTTTTTTTTACTCGCACAACGGATTACACTAACGATAGCAATAGAGCATTTCTAAAAGCGGCTCCAGCTGACAATTAAAAACGACCTCAAAAGGTTCAAAGTGTACTCACGGTCCACGTCGAATGACCTTCTATGCTCGCTCGACCGGTCGATCGAGCCGTTTGGTTTCCTTTCATTACCTTTCACTTCGCGCGCATAGCACAGAACGGCACGGCACGCACAACCTGCAAATACAAAAACGAACAGGACTTTACGAACAATAGAACAGACAGGCCTTGAACAAAAACAGCCAGCAAAGTTACGCAACGCCCCGACAAACTCACCATTGTTTCATTCCTCCAGTACTCCAATGCACTTCTACCCCTCCAAACGTGCCAACACCTTGGCCAGTTGTGCGGCCTTTGCTTTCTTTGCAAGTTAACCGGACCACTGCAAAAGCAAAAATACCCTCGATAGTCAGTAAGCGGGCCATATTAGACATAGTTTGGATGACTTTTGCGGGGACAGAGCAGCACTGTTGATGAACGCAGGGCCCCACTACCAGAAATTATACGCTCGCGTTACCCACATTTGGGGGTAATCGCCAAGGGTCAGCCCAGGCGAAGTGCCAATGAAAGGGCCTCGCATTGAGAGGACTGCCTCCTTGAATAACAGTACCCTCCCGGCCCGTCAGGTAAGTATGCTTTTTCAGCATCGGCCCTCGGTTGAAAAAATCCACTTACCCCTAGGTCCTTGTGGTATTAGTGATTTGCGCGCTTCAGAAAACGTAGGCCAGACGGGCCGTTCCTGCCATTCGTCTGTTGATCTGAAATTATCATCCCTCTTTCACCTCTTTCCCCTCTAAGGGAGGGCGGGGCGCCTGTAAACATAAAAGAATGCTATACCGTTGACTTTGTTTTGGATTGAATGTGTCTTCCCCAGAGGGAAGTGGGCCGCACTCGGAGGTAGTGCTATACCGAGGCAACCCGTGGCTGGGACGAGGCAAGCCTCTTTTCCACAGCCCAGTTCCAAAAATCAGTTTAATATATGAGCTGCTCAATGAGCAGCG
>NW_027078162.1:19717-21849 GCF_036669915.1 Pocillopora verrucosa | reverse complement strand
GATGCCGAAGCATGCCCTGGGTGAGGGGGGTGGTCGAGGGATCCTTCCCACGGTTTATGGTGGATAGTAGCAGGTCGCCCCCACAAGCCCTTGCGAGTCCCGCAGACGGTCCCAGAGGCTGACCCGTTTGGTATCTCCTCACTGTAAGATTTTAAAGCCAGATACACGCACCTACGGAGCTAAAACATTGTATAATAGGTTTTTAGGACACGTTATGTCTCTTGGGACCCCTCCCTCCCCTCCCTAGGGAATAGTGCTTCAAATCGATGCTCCTCAATGTGTTAACTGGGTTGAGGAAAATACATTAGGGTTAGGTAACGACTTCGGGGTTAGGGTAACCATTTCTTAGGGTTAGGGTAACAATTTCTTAGGGTTAGAGTATCGATTTCTTAGGGTTAGAGTAACGAAACTAGGGCTTTAGAATTTCAAATTCGCCTACACTCAGGGATGTGGCCGCTTTACAGCCTGAACCTGGCCGATAACAAGCACAATTTCGACCCCATTTCCTCGTCTACGACCATACCACAGGGAAAGCACCGGTTCTCGTCCGATCACCGAAGTTAAGCCCTGTCGGGCGGGGTTAGTACTTGGATGGGTGACCGCCTGGGAATACCCCGTGTTGTAGGCTTCAATTTTTTGTCTTGCGAACATCTCTAAACGTTTTATCCCAATAAATAGCTCTCCATACACCACAATTTCACATAGAGAGCCGTAGGTGAGTGAGGAACAAAATCAAAGCAAAAAACGAGGGGGGGAAAACACCTTTTTGTCAAAAATCGGCCAGCTAATGGCGAAAACTCTAGTGCGATCGACTTTTCTTACAGAGCGCGCGCGAGCGAGTGAGCACGCGCGAGATGAACAGTTTATGATGTCAAATTCTACTTCTGTGATATCAAATCATTCCAAATAACGAACGAAAAAATGAATAGGAAAAAAACGCACACTTCTGAGACGCAGTTTTAAGCCATCGTGACGTGGCAAAACACTCGCACACTTCCAAGAGGAGGCGCGCGAAAAACGGCACTGAAAGTCGACAATGGTTGGATTCAGACTGCAAACGAATCGGGAAAAAGGTTCGATACTTTTACTACTCTGCTAGTTTGTTTCCTTCCCTCGTTCATTCGTTCACTCGCTTGCTCGCACAAAGGATACACTAACGATAGCAATAGCATTTCTAAAAGCGGCTCCAGTGACAATAAAACCGCTCAAAAGGTTCAAAGTGTACTCACGGTCCAAGTCGAATGCCCTTCTATGCTCGCTCGCTCGGTCGATCGGCCGTTTGGTTTCCTTTCATTTCCTTTCCCTTCGCGCGCATAGCACAGCACGGCACGGCACGCACAACCTGCAAATACAAACGAACAGGACTTTACACACAATAGAGCAGACAGGCCTTGAACAAAAACAGCCAGCAAAGTTACGCACCGCCCCGAAACTCACCTTGTTTCCTTCCTCCAGTCTCTCCAATGCACTTCTACCCCTCCAAACGTGCCAACACCTTGGCCAGTTGTGCGTCCTTTGCTTTCTTTGCAAGTCTACCGGTCCACTGCAAAAGCAAAAATACCCTCGATAGTCAGTAAGAGGGCCATATAGACATAGTTTGGATGACTTTTGCGGGGACGAGCGCGAACGCAGGTCCCCACTACCAGAAATTATACGCTCGAGTTACCCACATTTGGGGTAATCGCAAGGGTCAACCCAGTCGAAGTGCAATGAAAGGGCCTCGCCTTGAGAGGACTGCCTCCTTGATCACAGTACCTCCCGCGTCAGGTAAGTATGCTTTTTCAGCGTCTGCCCTCGGTGAAAAAATCCACTTACCCCTAGGTCCTTGTGGTAGTGCTTTGCGCACTTCAGAAAACGTAGGCCAGCGGCCGTTCCTGCCATTGTCTGTTGTCTGAATTATCATCCCTCTTTCACCTCTTCCCCCTCTAAGGGCGGGCGGGGCTCCTGTAAACATAAAAGAATGCTATACCGTTGACTTTGTTTTGGATTGAATGTGTCTTCCCAGAGGGAAGTGGGCCGCACTCGGAGGTAGTGCTATACCGAGGCAACCCGTGGCTGGGACGAGGCAAGCCTCTTTTCCACAGCCCAGTTCCAAAAATCAGTTTAATATATGAGCTGCTCAATGAGCAGCG
>NW_027078162.1:17522-19654 GCF_036669915.1 Pocillopora verrucosa | reverse complement strand
GATGCCGAAGCATGCCCTGGGTGAGGGGGGTGGTCGAGGGATCCTTCCCACGGTTTATGGTGGATAGTAGCAGGTCGCCCCCACAAGCCCTTGCGAGTCCCGCAGACGGTCCCAGAGGCTGACCCGTTTGGTATCTCCTCACTGTAAGATTTTAAAGCCAGATACACGCACCTACGGAGCTAAAACATTGTATAATAGGTTTTTAGGACACGTTATGTCTCTTGGGACCCCTCCCTCCCCTCCCTAGGGAATAGTGCTTCAAATCGATGCTCCTCAATGTGTTAACTGGGTTGAGGAAAATACATTAGGGTTAGGTAACGACTTCGGGGTTAGGGTAACCATTTCTTAGGGTTAGGGTAACAATTTCTTAGGGTTAGAGTATCGATTTCTTAGGGTTAGAGTAACGAAACTAGGGCTTTAGAATTTCAAATTCGCCTACACTCAGGGATGTGGCCGCTTTACAGCCTGAACCTGGCCGATAACAAGCAGAATTTCGACCCCATTTCCTCGTCTACGACCATACCACAGGGAAAGCACCGGTTCTCGTCCGATCACCGAAGTTAAGCCCTGTCGGGCGGGGTTAGTACTTGGATGGGTGACCGCCTGGGAATACCCCGTGTTGTAGGCTTCAATTTTTTGTCTTGCGAACATCTCTAAACGTTTTATCCCAATAAATAGCTCTCCATACACCACAATTTCACATAGAGAGCCGTAGGTGAGTGAGGAACAAAATCAAAGCAAAAAACGAGGGGGGGAAAACACCTTTTTGTCAAAAATCGGCCAGCTAATGGCGAAAACTCTAGTGCGATCGACTTTTCTTACAGAGCGCGCGCGAGCGAGTGAGCACGCGCGAGATGAACAGTTTATGATGTCAAATTCTACTTCTGTGATATCAAATCATTCCAAATAACGAACGAAAAAATGAATAGGAAAAAAACGCACACTTCTGAGACGCAGTTTTAAGCCATCGTGACGTGGCAAAACACTCGCACACTTCCAAGAGGAGGCGCGCGAAAAACGGCACTGAAAGTCGACAATGGTTGGATTCAGACTGCAAACGAATCGGGAAAAAGGTTCGATACTTTTACTACTCTGCTAGTTTGTTTCCTTCCCTCGTTCATTCGTTCACTCGCTTGCTCGCACAAAGGATACACTAACGATAGCAATAGCATTTCTAAAAGCGGCTCCAGTGACAATAAAACCGCTCAAAAGGTTCAAAGTGTACTCACGGTCCAAGTCGAATGACCTTCTATGCTCGCTCGCTCGGTCGATCGGCCGTTTGGTTTCCTTTCATTTCCTTTCCCTTCGCGCGCATAGCACAGCACGGCACGGCACGCACAACCTGCAAATACAAACGAACAGGACTTTACACACAATAGAGCAGACAGGCCTTGAACAAAAACAGCCAGCAAAGTTACGCACCGCCCCGAAACTCACCTTGTTTCCTTCCTCCAGTCTCTCCAATGCACTTCTACCCCTCCAAACGTGCCAACACCTTGGCCAGTTGTGCGTCCTTTGCTTTCTTTGCAAGTCTACCGGTCCACTGCAAAAGCAAAAATACCCTCGATAGTCAGTAAGAGGGCCATATAGACATAGTTTGGATGACTTTTGCGGGGACGAGCGCGAACGCAGGTCCCCACTACCAGAAATTATACGCTCGAGTTACCCACATTTGGGGTAATCGCAAGGGTCAACCCAGTCGAAGTGCAATGAAAGGGCCTCGCCTTGAGAGGACTGCCTCCTTGATCACAGTACCTCCCGCGTCAGGTAAGTATGCTTTTTCAGCGTCTGCCCTCGGTGAAAAAATCCACTTACCCCTAGGTCCTTGTGGTAGTGCTTTGCGCACTTCAGAAAACGTAGGCCAGCGGCCGTTCCTGCCATTGTCTGTTGTCTGAATTATCATCCCTCTTTCACCTCTTCCCCTCTAAGGGCGGGCGGGGCTCCTGTAAACATAAAAGAATGCTATACCGTTGACTTTGTTTTGGATTGAATGTGTCTTCCCCAGAGGGAAGTGGGCCGCACTCGGAGGTAGTGCTATACCGAGGCAACCCGTGGCTGGGACGAGGCAAGCCTCTTTTCCACAGCCCAGTTCCAAAAATCAGTTTAATATATGAGCTGCTCAATGAGCAGCG
>NW_027078162.1:15328-17459 GCF_036669915.1 Pocillopora verrucosa | reverse complement strand
GATGCCGAAGCATGCCCTGGGTGAGGGGGGTGGTCGAGGGATCCTTCCCACGGTTTATGGTGGATAGTAGCAGGTCGCCCCCACAAGCCCTTGCGAGTCCCGCAGACGGTCCCAGAGGCTGACCCGTTTGGTATCTCCTCACTGTAAGATTTTAAAGCCAGATACACGCACCTACGGAGCTAAAACATTGTATAATAGGTTTTTAGGACACGTTATGTCTCTTGGGACCCCTCCCTCCCCTCCCTAGGGAATAGTGCTTCAAATCGATGCTCCTCAATGTGTTAACTGGGTTGAGGAAAATACATTAGGGTTAGGTAACGACTTCGGGGTTAGGGTAACCATTTCTTAGGGTTAGGGTAACAATTTCTTAGGGTTAGAGTATCGATTTCTTAGGGTTAGAGTAACGAAACTAGGGCTTTAGAATTTCAAATTCGCCTACACTCAGGGATGTGGCCGCTTTACAGCCTGAACCTGGCCGATAACAAGCAGAATTTCGACCCCATTTCCTCGTCTACGACCATACCACAGGGAAAGCACCGGTTCTCGTCCGATCACCGAAGTTAAGCCCTGTCGGGCGGGGTTAGTACTTGGATGGGTGACCGCCTGGGAATACCCCGTGTTGTAGGCTTCAATTTTTGTCTTGCGAACATCTCTAAACGTTTTATCCCAATAAATAGCTCTCCATACACCACAATTTCACATAGAGAGCCGTAGGTGAGTGAGGAACAAAATCAAAGCAAAAAACGAGGGGGGGAAAACACCTTTTTGTCAAAAATCGGCCAGCTAATGGCGAAAACTCTAGTGCGATCGACTTTTCTTACAGAGCGCGCGCGAGCGAGTGAGCACGCGCGAGATGAACAGTTTATGATGTCAAATTCTACTTCTGTGATATCAAATCATTCCAAATAACGAACGAAAAAATGAATAGGAAAAAACGCACACTTCTGAGACGCAGTTTTAAGCCATCGTGACGTGGCAAAACACTCGCACACTTCCAAGAGGAGGCGCGCGAAAAACGGCACTGAAAGTCGACAATGGTTGGATTCAGACTGCAAACGAATCGGGAAAAAGGTTCGATACTTTTACTACTCTGCTAGTTTGTTTCCTTCCCTCGTTCATTCGTTCACTCGCTTGCTCGCACAAAGGATACACTAACGATAGCAATAGCATTTCTAAAAGCGGCTCCAGTGACAATAAAACCGCTCAAAAGGTTCAAAGTGTACTCACGGTCCAAGTCGAATGACCTTCTATGCTCGCTCGCTCGGTCGATCGGCCGTTTGGTTTCCTTTCATTTCCTTTCCCTTCGCGCGCATAGCACAGCACGGCACGGCACGCACAACCTGCAAATACAAACGAACAGGACTTTACACACAATAGAGCAGACAGGCCTTGAACAAAAACAGCCAGCAAAGTTACGCACCGCCCCGAAACTCACCTTGTTTCCTTCCTCCAGTCTCTCCAATGCACTTCTACCCCTCCAAACGTGCCAACACCTTGGCCAGTTGTGCGTCCTTTGCTTTCTTTGCAAGTCTACCGGTCCACTGCAAAAGCAAAAATACCCTCGATAGTCAGTAAGAGGGCCATATAGACATAGTTTGGATGACTTTTGCGGGGACGAGCGCGAACGCAGGTCCCCACTACCAGAAATTATACGCTCGAGTTACCCACATTTGGGGTAATCGCAAGGGTCAACCCAGTCGAAGTGCAATGAAAGGGCCTCGCCTTGAGAGGACTGCCTCCTTGATCACAGTACCTCCCGCGTCAGGTAAGTATGCTTTTTCAGCGTCTGCCCTCGGTGAAAAAATCCACTTACCCCTAGGTCCTTGTGGTAGTGCTTTGCGCACTTCAGAAAACGTAGGCCAGCGGCCGTTCCTGCCATTGTCTGTTGTCTGAATTATCATCCCTCTTTCACCTCTTCCCCCTCTAAGGGCGGGCGGGGCTCCTGTAAACATAAAAGAATGCTATACCGTTGACTTTGTTTTGGATTGAATGTGTCTTCCCCAGAGGGAAGTGGGCCGCACTCGGAGGTAGTGCTATACCGAGGCAACCCGTGGCTGGGACGAGGCAAGCCTCTTTTCCACAGCCCAGTTCCAAAAATCAGTTTAATATATGAGCTGCTCAATGAGCAGCG
>NW_027078162.1:13133-15265 GCF_036669915.1 Pocillopora verrucosa | reverse complement strand
GATGCCGAAGCATGCCCTGGGTGAGGGGGGTGGTCGAGGGATCCTTCCCACGGTTTATGGTGGATAGTAGCAGGTCGCCCCCACAAGCCCTTGCGAGTCCCGCAGACGGTCCCAGAGGCTGACCCGTTTGGTATCTCCTCACTGTAAGATTTTAAAGCCAGATACACGCACCTACGGAGCTAAAACATTGTATAATAGGTTTTTAGGACACGTTATGTCTCTTGGGACCCCTCCCTCCCCTCCCTAGGGAATAGTGCTTCAAATCGATGCTCCTCAATGTGTTAACTGGGTTGAGGAAAATACATTAGGGTTAGGTAACGACTTCGGGGTTAGGGTAACCATTTCTTAGGGTTAGGGTAACAATTTCTTAGGGTTAGAGTATCGATTTCTTAGGGTTAGAGTAACGAAACTAGGGCTTTAGAATTTCAAATTCGCCTACACTCAGGGATGTGGCCGCTTTACAGCCTGAACCTGGCCGATAACAAGCACAATTTCGACCCCATTTCCTCGTCTACGACCATACCACAGGGAAAGCACCGGTTCTCGTCCGATCACCGAAGTTAAGCCCTGTCGGGCGGGGTTAGTACTTGGATGGGTGACCGCCTGGGAATACCCCGTGTTGTAGGCTTCAATTTTTTGTCTTGCGAACATCTCTAAACGTTTTATCCCAATAAATAGCTCTCCATACACCACAATTTCACATAGAGAGCCGTAGGTGAGTGAGGAACAAAATCAAAGCAAAAAACGAGGGGGGGAAAACACCTTTTTGTCAAAAATCGGCCAGCTAATGGCGAAAACTCTAGTGCGATCGACTTTTCTTACAGAGCGCGCGCGAGCGAGTGAGCACGCGCGAGATGAACAGTTTATGATGTCAAATTCTACTTCTGTGATATCAAATCATTCCAAATAACGAACGAAAAAATGAATAGGAAAAAAACGCACACTTCTGAGACGCAGTTTTAAGCCATCGTGACGTGGCAAAACACTCGCACACTTCCAAGAGGAGGCGCGCGAAAAACGGCACTGAAAGTCGACAATGGTTGGATTCAGACTGCAAACGAATCGGGAAAAAGGTTCGATACTTTTACTACTCTGCTAGTTTGTTTCCTTCCCTCGTTCATTCGTTCACTCGCTTGCTCGCACAAAGGATACACTAACGATAGCAATAGCATTTCTAAAAGCGGCTCCAGTGACAATAAAACCGCTCAAAAGGTTCAAAGTGTACTCACGGTCCAAGTCGAATGCCTTCTATGCTCGCTCGCTCGGTCGATCGGCCGTTTGGTTTCCTTTCATTTCCTTTCCCTTCGCGCGCATAGCACAGCACGGCACGGCACGCACAACCTGCAAATACAAACGAACAGGACTTTACACACAATAGAGCAGACAGGCCTTGAACAAAAACAGCCAGCAAAGTTACGCACCGCCCCGAAACTCACCTTGTTTCCTTCCTCCAGTCTCTCCAATGCACTTCTACCCCTCCAAACGTGCCAACACCTTGGCCAGTTGTGCGTCCTTTGCTTTCTTTGCAAGTCTACCGGTCCACTGCAAAAGCAAAAATACCCTCGATAGTCAGTAAGAGGGCCATATAGACATAGTTTGGATGACTTTTGCGGGGACGAGCGCGAACGCAGGTCCCCACTACCAGAAATTATACGCTCGAGTTACCCACATTTGGGGTAATCGCAAGGGTCAACCCAGTCGAAGTGCAATGAAAGGGCCTCGCCTTGAGAGGACTGCCTCCTTGATCACAGTACCTCCCGCGTCAGGTAAGTATGCTTTTTCAGCGTCTGCCCTCGGTGAAAAAATCCACTTACCCCTAGGTCCTTGTGGTAGTGCTTTGCGCACTTCAGAAAACGTAGGCCAGCGGCCGTTCCTGCCATTGTCTGTTGTCTGAATTATCATCCCTCTTTCACCTCTTCCCCCTCTAAGGGCGGGCGGGGCTCCTGTAAACATAAAAGAATGCTATACCGTTGACTTTGTTTTGGATTGAATGTGTCTTCCCCAGAGGGAAGTGGGCCGCACTCGGAGGTAGTGCTATACCGAGGCAACCCGTGGCTGGGACGAGGCAAGCCTCTTTTCCACAGCCCAGTTCCAAAAATCAGTTTAATATATGAGCTGCTCAATGAGCAGCG
>NW_027078162.1:10939-13070 GCF_036669915.1 Pocillopora verrucosa | reverse complement strand
GATGCCGAAGCATGCCCTGGGTGAGGGGGGTGGTCGAGGGATCCTTCCCACGGTTTATGGTGGATAGTAGCAGGTCGCCCCCACAAGCCCTTGCGAGTCCCGCAGACGGTCCCAGAGGCTGACCCGTTTGGTATCTCCTCACTGTAAGATTTTAAAGCCAGATACACGCACCTACGGAGCTAAAACATTGTATAATAGGTTTTTAGGACACGTTATGTCTCTTGGGACCCCTCCCTCCCCTCCCTAGGGAATAGTGCTTCAAATCGATGCTCCTCAATGTGTTAACTGGGTTGAGGAAAATACATTAGGGTTAGGTAACGACTTCGGGGTTAGGGTAACCATTTCTTAGGGTTAGGGTAACAATTTCTTAGGGTTAGAGTATCGATTTCTTAGGGTTAGAGTAACGAAACTAGGGCTTTAGAATTTCAAATTCGCCTACACTCAGGGATGTGGCCGCTTTACAGCCTGAACCTGGCCGATAACAAGCAGAATTTCGACCCCATTTCCTCGTCTACGACCATACCACAGGGAAAGCACCGGTTCTCGTCCGATCACCGAAGTTAAGCCCTGTCGGGCGGGGTTAGTACTTGGATGGGTGACCGCCTGGGAATACCCCGTGTTGTAGGCTTCAATTTTTGTCTTGCGAACATCTCTAAACGTTTTATCCCAATAAATAGCTCTCCATACACCACAATTTCACATAGAGAGCCGTAGGTGAGTGAGGAACAAAATCAAAGCAAAAAACGAGGGGGGAAAACACCTTTTTGTCAAAAATCGGCCAGCTAATGGCGAAAACTCTAGTGCGATCGACTTTTCTTACAGAGCGCGCGCGAGCGAGTGAGCACGCGCGAGATGAACAGTTTATGATGTCAAATTCTACTTCTGTGATATCAAATCATTCCAAATAACGAACGAAAAAATGAATAGGAAAAAAACGCACACTTCTGAGACGCAGTTTTAAGCCATCGTGACGTGGCAAAACACTCGCACACTTCCAAGAGGAGGCGCGCGAAAAACGGCACTGAAAGTCGACAATGGTTGGATTCAGACTGCAAACGAATCGGGAAAAAGGTTCGATACTTTTACTACTCTGCTAGTTTGTTTCCTTCCCTCGTTCATTCGTTCACTCGCTTGCTCGCACAAAGGATACACTAACGATAGCAATAGCATTTCTAAAAGCGGCTCCAGTGACAATAAAACCGCTCAAAAGGTTCAAAGTGTACTCACGGTCCAAGTCGAATGACCTTCTATGCTCGCTCGCTCGGTCGATCGGCCGTTTGGTTTCCTTTCATTTCCTTTCCCTTCGCGCGCATAGCACAGCACGGCACGGCACGCACAACCTGCAAATACAAACGAACAGGACTTTACACACAATAGAGCAGACAGGCCTTGAACAAAAACAGCCAGCAAAGTTACGCACCGCCCCGAAACTCACCTTGTTTCCTTCCTCCAGTCTCTCCAATGCACTTCTACCCCTCCAAACGTGCCAACACCTTGGCCAGTTGTGCGTCCTTTGCTTTCTTTGCAAGTCTACCGGTCCACTGCAAAAGCAAAAATACCCTCGATAGTCAGTAAGAGGGCCATATAGACATAGTTTGGATGACTTTTGCGGGGACGAGCGCGAACGCAGGTCCCCACTACCAGAAATTATACGCTCGAGTTACCCACATTTGGGGTAATCGCAAGGGTCAACCCAGTCGAAGTGCAATGAAAGGGCCTCGCCTTGAGAGGACTGCCTCCTTGATCACAGTACCTCCCGCGTCAGGTAAGTATGCTTTTTCAGCGTCTGCCCTCGGTGAAAAAATCCACTTACCCCTAGGTCCTTGTGGTAGTGCTTTGCGCACTTCAGAAAACGTAGGCCAGCGGCCGTTCCTGCCATTGTCTGTTGTCTGAATTATCATCCCTCTTTCACCTCTTCCCCCTCTAAGGGCGGGCGGGGCTCCTGTAAACATAAAAGAATGCTATACCGTTGACTTTGTTTTGGATTGAATGTGTCTTCCCCAGAGGGAAGTGGGCCGCACTCGGAGGTAGTGCTATACCGAGGCAACCCGTGGCTGGGACGAGGCAAGCCTCTTTTCCACAGCCCAGTTCCAAAAATCAGTTTAATATATGAGCTGCTCAATGAGCAGCG
>NW_027078162.1:8665-10876 GCF_036669915.1 Pocillopora verrucosa | reverse complement strand
GATGCCGAAGCATGCCCTGGGTGAGGGGGGTGGTCGAGGGATCCTTCCCACGGTTTATGGTGGATAGTAGCAGGTCGCCCCCACAAGCCCTTGCGAGTCCCGCAGACGGTCCCAGAGGCTGACCCGTTTGGTATCTCCTCACTGTAAGATTTTAAAGCCAGATACACGCACCTACGGAGCTAAAACATTGTATAATAGGTTTTTAGGACACGTTATGTCTCTTGGGACCCCTCCCTCCCCTCCCTAGGGAATAGTGCTTCAAATCGATGCTCCTCAATGTGTTAACTGGGTTGAGGAAAATACATTAGGGTTAGGTAACGACTTCGGGGTTAGGGTAACCATTTCTTAGGGTTAGGGTAACAATTTCTTAGGGTTAGAGTATCGATTTCTTAGGGTTAGAGTAACGAAACTAGGGCTTTAGAATTTCAAATTCGCCTACACTCAGGGATGTGGCCGCTTTACAGCCTGAACCTGGCCGATAACAAGCAGAATTTCGACCCCATTTCCTCGTCTACGACCATACCACAGGGAAAGCACCGGTTCTCGTCCGATCACCGAAGTTAAGCCCTGTCGGGCGGGGTTAGTACTTGGATGGGTGACCGCCTGGGAATACCCCGTGTTGTAGGCTTCAATTTTTTGTCTTGCGAACATCTCTAAACGTTTTATCCCAATAAATAGCTCTCCATACACCACAATTTCACATAGAGAGCCGTAGGTGAGTGAGGAACAAAATCAAAGCAAAAAACGAGGGGGGGAAAACACCTTTTTGTCAAAAATCGGCCAGCTAATGGCGAAAACTCTAGTGCGATCGACTTTTCTTACAGAGCGCGCGCGAGCGAGTGAGCACGCGCGAGATGAACAGTTTATGATGTCAAATTCTACTTCTGTGATATCAAATCATTCCAAATAACGAACGAAAAAATGAATAGGAAAAAAACGCACACTTCTGAGACGCAGTTTTTGAGCCATCGTGACCGTGGCAAAACACTCGCACACTTCCAAAGAGGAGGCGCGCGGAAATTAGTGAAAAACGGCACTGAAAGTCGACAAATGGGTGGATTCAGACTGGCAAACGAATCGGGAAAAAGGTTCGATACTTGTACTTTTTTTTTTTTTCTACTCTGCTTAGTTTGTTTACTACCCTCGTGCATTCGTTCACTCGCTTGCTCGCACAAAGGATACACTAACGATAGCAATAGGCAATTCTAAAAGCGGCTCCAGTGAAAATAAAAATCCGCTCAAAAGGTTCAAAGTGTACTCACGGTCCAAGTCGAATGACCTTCTATGCTCGCTCGCTCGGTCGATCGGCCGTTTGGTTGCCTTTCATTTCCTTTCCCTTCGCGGCGCATAGCACAGCACGGCCACGGCCACGCACAACCTGCAAATACAAACGAACAGGACTGTACACACAATCGAGCAGTACAGGCCTTGAACAAAAACAGCAGGCAAAGTTACGACACGCCCCCGAAACTCACCTTGTTTCCTTCTCCCAGTCTCTCCAATGCACTTCTACCCCTCCAAACGTGCCAACACCTTGGCCAGTTGTGCGTCCTTTGCTTTCGTTGCAAGTCTACCGGTCCACTGCAAAAGCAAAAATACAATCGATAGTCAGTAAGAGGGACCCCATATAGACATAGTTTGGATGACTCTTTTGCGGGGGACGAGCGCGAAAGCAGGTCCCACAATACCAGAATATTATACGCATCGAGTTACCCACATTTGGGGTAATCGCAACGGAGTCAACCCATTCGAAGTGGCAAAGAAAGGCGCTCGCCGTGAGAGGAGCTGCACTCCTTGATCACCGTACCTCCCGCGTTTCACGGTAAGTATGCTTTTTCAGCGTCTGCCCAGCCGTGAAAAAATCCAATTACCCACTAGGTCATTGTGGTTAGTGCTTTGCGCACCTTCGGGAAAAACGTAGGCCCGCGGCCGTTCCTTGCCATTGTCTGTTGTCTGGAATTACAATCCAATCTTTCACCTCTTCCCCCTCTAAGGGCGGGCGGGCGGACCCTGGCTAGGAACGTAAAAGAATGCTATACCGTTGACACTTTGTTTTGGACTGAGGGTGTCTTCCCCAGAGGAGAGTGGGCGCCGCCACTCGGAGGTAGTGCTATACCGAGCAAACCCGTGGCTGGGACGAGGCAATCCTCTTTTCCACAGCACCGTTCCAAAAAAATCAGTTTAATATAGGAGCTGCCTCAATGAGCAGCG
>NW_027078162.1:0-8602 GCF_036669915.1 Pocillopora verrucosa | reverse complement strand
GATGCCGAAACAAGCATGCATGGGTGAGGGGGGTGGTCGAGGGATCCTTCCACACGGTTTATGGTGGATAGTAGCATGGTCGCCCCCACAAGCCCTCGCGAGTCCCGCAGACGGTCCCAGCGGCTGACCCGTTTGGTATCTCCTCAACTGTAAGATTTTAAAGCAAGCTACACGCACCTCCGGAGCTAAAACATTGTCTATAATAGGTTTTAGGGACACGTTATGTCTCTTGGGACAACTCCCTACCCTCCCTAGGGCATAGTGCGCTTCAAATCGATGCTCCTCAATGTGTTTAACTGGGTTGAGGAAAATACATTCGGGTTAGGTAACGACTTCGGGGTTAGGGTAACCCATTCTTAGGGTTAGGGTAAAACAATTTCTTAGGGTTAGAGTAGCGCTTTCTTAGGGTTCGCGTAACGAAACTAGGGCTTTAGAATTTCAAATTCGCACTTAACTCAGGGATGTGGCCGCTTTACAGCCTGAAACCTGGCCGATAACAAGCCGAGAAGATCGACCCCATTTCCTCGTCTACGACCATACCACAGGGAGAAAGCACCGGTTCTCGTCCGATACAACCGAAGTTAAGCCATGTCGGGAGGGGTTAGTACTTGTTGGGTGACCGCCTGGGAATTGACCCCGTGTTGTAGGCCCTTCAATTTTTTGGCTTGCGAACAATCTCTATACGTTTTCTCCCAATAAATAGCTCCTCATTACACCACAAGTTCACATAGAGAGCCGTAGGTGAGTGTAGGAACAAAAACAAAAGCAAAAAACGAGGGGGGGAAAACACCTTTTGGTCAAAAAGCGGCCAGCTAATGGCGAAAACTCTAGTGCGATCGACTTTTCTTACAGCAGCGCGCGCGAGCGATGTGAGCACGCGCGAGATGAACAGTTTATGATGTCAAATTCTTCTTCTGGTGCTATCAAATCATTCACCAAGAACGAAACGAAAAAATGAATAGGAAAAAAACGCACACTTCTGAGACGCAGTTTGAAGCCATCGGGAAGTGGCAAAACACTCGCACACTTCCAAGCGGAGGCGCGCGAAAAACGGCACTGAAAGTCGTACCAATGGGTGGATTCAGACTGCAAACGAAATCGGGGGAAAAAGGTTCGACTACTTTTACTACTCTGCTAGGTTTGTTTCCTTCCCTCGTTCATTCGTTCACTCGCTTGCTCGCACACAGGATACACTAACGATAGCAGTAGCATTTCTAAAAAGCGGCTCCAGTGAGTGACAATAAAACCGCCTCAAAAGGTTCAAAGTGTACTCCACGGTCCAAGTCGAATGCCCTTCTATGCTCGCTCGCTCGGTTCGATCGGCCGTTTGGTTTCCTTTCATTTCCTTGTCCCTTCGCGCGCATAGCACAGCCCGGCACGGCACGCACAACATGCAAATACAAACGAACAGGACTTTACACACAATAGAGCAGACAGGCCTTGAACAAAAAACAGCCCAGCAAAGGTACGCACCGCCCCGAAACTCACCTGGTTTCCTTCCTGAAAGTCTCTCCAATGCACTTCTTACCCCTCCAAGACGGTGCCAACAACCTTGGCCAGTTGTGCGTCCTTTGCTTTCTATTGCAAGGTCTACCGGTCCACTGCAAAAGCAAAAATCCCTCGATAGTCAGGTAAAGAGGGCATATAGACATAGTTTGGATGACTTTTGCGGGGAACGAGCGCTGAACGCAGGTCCCCACTACCAGAAATAGCGCTCGAGTTACCACATTTGGGGTAACTCGCAAGGGTCAACCCAGTCGAAGTGCAATGAAAGGGCCTCGCCTTGAGAGGACTGCCTCCTTGATCACCAGTACCTCCCGCGTCAGGTAAGTATGCTTTTCAGCGTCTGCCCTTCGGTGAAAAAATCCACTTACCCCTAGGTCATTGTGGTAGTGGCTGTTGCGCACTTTCACGAAAACGTAGGCCAGCGGCCGTTCATGCCATTGGCTGTTGTCTCGAATTATCATACCCTCTTTCACCTCTTCCCCCGCTAAGGGCGGGCGGGGCTCCTGTAAACATAGAAAGAATGCTATAACGTTGACTTTGTTTTGGATTGAAGGTGGTCTTCCACAGAGGGAAGTGGGCCGCGACTCGGAGGTAGTGCTACTTATTACCGAAGGCAACCAGTGGCTGGGACGAGGCAAGCCTCTGTCCACAGCCCAGTCCAAAAATCAGTTTAATATATGGGAGATGCTCAATGAGCAGCGTATCAGATATTAAGATGATAAGATGAACACTGATACTACACTTGATCTAGCCACAAAAGGCCCGAGAAGCGATTGCCGACAAGCATCGCATGCTGGGTGAGGGGGGTGGTCGAGGGATCCTTCCAACGGTTTATGGTGGCATAGTAGCCAGGTCGCCCCCACAAGCCCTTGCGAGGGTCCCGCAGGACGGTCCAGAGGCTTGGACCCGTTTGGTATCTCCTCACTGTAAGATTTTAAAGCCAGATACACGCACCTACGGCAGCTTAAAACATTGTATAATAGGTTTTAGGACACGTTATGTTCTCTTGGGACCCTCCCTCCCCCCTCCCTAGGGTGGAATAGTGCTTCAAATCGCATGGCTCCTCAATGTTTGTGTAACTGGGTTGAGGAAAAATACATTAGGGGGTGAGGTAAAACGACGTTCTGGGGTTAGGGTAACCATTTCTTAGGGTTAGGGTTAACAATTTCTTTAGGGTTAGAGTAATCGATTTCTTAGGGTTAGAGTAACGAAAACTAGGGCTTTAGAATTTCAAATTCTGCGCTACACTCATGGGAGTGTTGGACCCGCTTTACAGCCTGAAACCTGGCCAGATAAACAGAAGAGGCAATTGTCGACCACATTTCCATCGTCTAATTGTACGCCAATAACCAGCAGGAGGGAAAAGCACCGGTTCTCGTCCCCGATCACCGAAGTTAAGCCCTTGTCGGGCGGGGGTTAGTACTTGGATGGGTGACCGCCTGGGAAATACCAGCCCGTGTGTAGGCTTCAATTTTTTGTCTTGCGAACATCTCTAAACGTTTTATCCCCATAAATATCTCTCCAGTTACACCACCAGTTCACCATAGATCGCGTTAGGTGAGTGAGGAACAAAATCAAAGCAAAAAACGGGGGGGCGAAAACACCGTTTTGTCAAAAATCGGCAAGCTAAGGGCGAAAACTCTAGTGCCCCGATCGGACTTTTCTTACAGAGCGCGCAGCGAACTTGCGATGTGAGCAAACACGCGCGAGGTGTAGAACAGTTTATGATGTCACAATTTCTGACTCGCGGGATATCAAAATCATTCCATAATAACGAACGAAAAAATGAATAGGAAAAAAACGCACACTTCTGAGACGCAGTTTTACGCCATCGTGACGTGGCAAAACCCTTCGCACCACTTCCAAGAGGAGGCGCGCAGAAACAAACGGGCACCTGAAAGTCGACAATGGTTGGATTCAGACTGCAAACGAATCGGGAAAAAAGGTTCCGATACTTTTACTACTCTGCTGAGTTTTGTTCCTTCCCTCGTTCATTCGTTCACTAGCTTGCTCGCACAAAGGATACACTAACGATAGCAATAGCATTTCTAAAAGCGGCTCCAGTGACACTAAAACCGCTCAAACAGGTGCAAAGTGTACTCACGGTCCAAGTCGAATGCCCTTCTATGCTCGCTCGCTCGGTCGATCGTGCGTTTGGTTTCCTTTCATTTCCTTTCCCATTCGCGCGCATAGCACAGCAAGGCACGGCACGCAAAAACCTGCAAATACAAACGATACAGGACTTTACACACAATAGAGCAGAGCAGGGCCTTGAAAAAAACACAAGCCAGCAAAAGTACGCACCGCCCCGAAACTCACCTTGTTTCCTTCCTCCAGTCTCTCCAATGCCACTTCTACACCTCAAAATCGTGCCAACACCTTGGCCAGTTGTGTGTCCTTTGCCTTTCTTTGGCAAGGTATACCGGTCCACTGCAAAAGCAAAAATACCCTCGATAGTCAGTTAAGCGGGCCATATAGACATAGTTTGGATGACTTTTGCGGGGACGAGCGCGAACGCAGGTCCCAACTACCAGAAGAATTATACGCTCGAGTTACCCACAATTTGGGGTAATCGCAAGGGTCAACCCAGGCGAAGTGCAATGAAAGGGCCTCGCCTTGAGAGGACTGCCTCCTTGATCACCGTACCTCCCGCGTCAGGTAAGTATGCTTTTTCAGCGTCGGCCCTCGGTGAAAAAAATACACTTACCCACTAGGTCCGTGTGGTAGTGCTTTGCGATACTTCAGGAAACGGTAGGCCAGCGGCCGTTCCTGCCCATTGTCTGTTGTGCTTGGGGAAAAAAAATTATCATCCACTCTTTCACCTCTTCCCCCTCTAAGGGCGGGCGCGGGCTCCTGTTAAACATAAAAGAATGCTATACCGTTGACTTTGTGTGGATTGGAATGTGTCTTCCCCAGAGGGAAGTGGGCCGCACATCGGAGGGTAGTGCTATACCAAGAGGCAACCCGTGGCTGGGAAGAGGCAAAGCCTCTTTTCACACAGCCCAGTTCCAAAAGTATCAGTGTTAATATATGAGCTGCTCAATGAGCAGCGTATCAGATATTAAGATGATAAGACACAGATCACATACACTTGAATCTGAGCCCACAAAGGCCGAGAAGCGATGCCGAAAGCATGCCCTGGGTGAGCGGGGGTTTGGTCGACGGGATCCTTCCCACGGTTATGGTGGTGATAGTAGCAGGCTGTCGACCCCACAAGCCTTTGGAGTCCCGCAGACCGGTCCCAGAGGCTGAACCCGTTTGGTATCTCCTCACCTGTTCAGATTTTAAAAGCCGATACACGCCACCTACGGAAGCTTAAACACATTGTGATAATAGTTTTTAGGACAACGTTATGTCTCTTGGGACCCCTCCTCCCCTCACTAGGGAATAGTGCTTCAAATCGATGCTCCTCAATGTGTTAACTGGGTTGAGGAAAATACATTAGGGGTCAGGTAAACGACTTCGGGGTTAGGGTAAACCATTTCTTAGGTTAGCGGTAACAATTTCTTAGGGTTAGGAGTATCGCGATTCTTAGGGTTAGAGTAACGAAACTAGGGCTTTAGAATTTCAAATTCGCCTACACTCAGGGATGTGGCCGCTTTAACAGCCTGAAACCTGGCCGATTAACAAGCAGAATGTTCGACCCCAATTCCTCGTCTACGACCAATACCACAGGGGAAAAGCACCGGTTCTCGTCCGGATCACCGAAAAGTTAAGCCTGTCGGGCGGGGTGGGGTTAGTACTTGGATGGGGTGACCGCCTGGGGAACATACCCACCGTTGTTGTAGTCTTCAATTTTTGTCCTTGCGTAACTATCTCGTAAACGTTTCTACTCCGCGGTCTGTGTATCCCAATGAACATAGATCTCCATACTACCACAGATTTCACATAGAGACGCGTAGGTGACGTGAGGAACAAAATCAAAGCAAAATAAAACGAGGGGGGGGGAAGGAAAACACCTTTTTGTCACAAAATCGCCCAGACTAAAACTGGCGAGAAAACTCTAGTGCGATCGACTTTTCTTACAGAGCGGCGCGCGAGGCGAGTGAGCACGCGCGATAGATGAACAGTTTATGATGTCAAATTCTACTTCTGTGATCATCAAAATCATGCCAAATAACGAACGAAAAAATGGAATAGGAAAAAAAAAAACGCACACTTTCTGAGGACGCCAGTTTAAGCCATCGTGACGTGGCAAAACACTCGCACACGTTCCAAGAGGCAAAGGCGCGCGAAGAAACGCACTGCACTGAAAGTCGAAAATGCGTTGGATTCAGACTGCAAACGAATCGGGAAAAAAGGTTTCGATAATTTTACTACTCTGACTTAGTTTGGTTTCCTTCCATCGTCATTCGTTCACTCGCTTCGCTCGCACAAAGGATACCACTAACGGATAGCAATAGCATTGCTAAAAAAAGCTGGCCTCCGAGTGACATAAAACCGCTCAAAAGGTCTCAAAGTCGTACTCACGGTCCCAGTCGAATGGCCCTTCTATGGCTCTTCTTTTTTTCTTTTAGCTCGCTCGGTCGATCGGCCGTTTGGTTCATTTCATTTCCTTTCCATTCGCGCGCATAGCACAGCACGGCACCCCCGGCACGCAAAAACACTGCAAATACAAGAACGAACAGGCCTTTACACACAATAGAGCGAGGACAGGGCCCTTGAACAAAAACAGCCACCAAAGTTACGGCAACCGCCCCGAAACTCACCTTGTTTCCTTCCTCCAGGTCTCTTCCAATGCACTTTCCTACCCCTCCAAACGTGCCAAACACCTTGGCCAGTTGTGCGTCCTTTGCTTTCTTTGCAAGTCTAACGGTCCCACGGACAAAAGCAAAAAAACTTAATGCCCTCCGATAGTCAGTAAGAGGGCCATATAGACATAGTTGGGATGACTTTTGCGGGGGACGAAGGCGCGAACGCAGGTCCCCACATACCAGAAATTATACGCTCGAGTTACCCACATTGGGGTAATCGCAAGGCGGTCAACCCAGTCGGAAGTGCAATGAAAGGACCTCGCCTTGAGAGGACTGGCTCCTTGATCACAGTACCTCCCGCGTCAGGTAAGTATGCTTTGTTCAGCGTCTGCCCTCCGGTGAAAAAAATCCACTACCTACCCTAGGGGTCGCTTGTGGTAGTGTGCCTTTTCGGCGCACTTCAGAAAACGTAGGCCCCCCGGAGCGGCCGTTCATGCCATTGTCTGTTTGTTCTGAATTATCATCCCTCTTTCACCTCTCCCCCTCTAATGGGCGGGCGGGGATCCTGTAAAACATAAAAGAATTGCTATCCCGTTGACTTTGTTTGGGATTGAATGTGTCTTCGGCCCAGAGGGAAGTGGGCCGCACTCGGAAGGAGTAGTGCTATACCGACGGCAACCCGTGGCTGGGACGAGGCAAGCCCTCTTTCCACACAGACCCAGTTCCAAAAATCAGTTTAATATATGATGCTGCTCAATGAGCAGGCGTATCATATATTAAAGCTGATAAGAAACCCAGATTACTACAACCTTTGATCTTAGCCACAAAAGGCCGAGCAGAAGCGATGCCGAAGCATGCCCTGGGGTGAGGGGGGTGGTCGAGGGATCCTTCCCACGGTTTATTTTTCTTTTTTGGTGGATAGTAGAAGGTCGCCCCCACAAGCCCTTTGCGAGTCCCGACAGACGGTCACCAGAGGATGACCCGTTTGGTATCTCCTCACTGCTAAGATTTTAAAGCCAGATACACGCACCTACGGAGCTAAAACATTGTGATATAGGTTTTTTTAGGACACCCGTTAGGGTCTCTTGGGGACACCTCCCTCCTCCTCCCTAGGGAATTTAGTGATTCAAATCGATGCGCCTGCAATGTGTTACATGGGTTGAGGAAAATACATAATGGGTTAGGGTAACGACTTCGGGGGGTTAGGGTAAACCATTTTATTAGGGTTAGCATGGGTAACAAGTGCTTAGGTTAGAGTAGCGATTCTTAGGGTGTAGAGTAACGAAACTAAGGGCTTTAGACCCCCCCCCCCCTTTATTTACAAATTCGCCTGACACTCAGGGATGTGGCCGCCTTACAGCTCTGAACCTGGCTGATAACAAGCAGAATTTCGACCCCCATTTCATCGTCTGACGGACCATACCACAGGGAAAGCACCGGTTTCTCGTCCGATCACCCGAAGTTTTAAGTCCCGGTCGGGCGGGGGTAGTACTTGGATGGAGTGACCGCCTGGGGAATACCCCGTGTTTGTAGGCTTCAATTTTTGTCTTGCGAAACATCTCTAAACGTTTTATCCCCAAATAAATACGCTCCTCCATACACCACAATTTTTCACATAGAGAGCCGTAGGCTGATGTGAGGAACAAAATCAAAGCAAAAAAACGAGGGGGGGGAACACACCTTTTTGTCAAAAATCGGCAGCTAATGGCGAACAACTCTAGTGCGATCGACTTTTATCTACATCGAGCGCGCGCGAGCGAAGTGATGCACGCGCGAGCATGAACTAGCTTTATGATGTCAAAATTCTATTTCCTGTGATATCAAATCATGCCAATAACGAACGAACGAAAAAAATGAATAGGAAAAAACGCCACAATTCTGAGACGCAGTTTTAAGCCATCCGCTGATCGTGGGCAACAAAGAACTCGCACACATTCCTAAAGAGGAGACGCTTGCGCGTGAAAAAACGGCACTGAAGGTCGACCAATGGTTTGGGATTCAGACTGCAAACGAACTCGGGGAAAAAGAGTTTCGAGACTTGTACTACTCTGCATAAGTTTCGTTTTCCTTCCATCGTTCATTCGTTCAATCGTTGCTCGCACAAAGGATGACACTAACGATAGCCAATAGCATTTCTAAAAAGCGGCTCCAGTGACAATAACACCGCGCAAAAGGTCAAAAGTGTATTCTCACGGTCCAAGGACGACATGCCCTCTATGCTCGCTCGACTCGGGCGATCGGCACGTGTGGTTTCCTTTCATTTCCTTTCCTTCGGCGCGATAGCACAGCACGGCAACGCGCACGCACCACCTGCAAATACAATAAACGGAACAGGACTTACACCCACAATAGCAGCAGAACAGGCCTTGCACAAAAACAGCCAGCAAAGTTACGCACCGCCC
>NW_027078161.1:0-24124 GCF_036669915.1 Pocillopora verrucosa | reverse complement strand
GTCAAACTCCCTAATCTGGTACCCAGATTCTACCGTGTAACTGAGATGTTCCGCTTGTACCGTTGCACTTATGTCCTCTCATTGCAGATATGTCCTCTGACGTAATGTGATAGAGTGGCCAATCATATCCTGTGATCTATCGAGCGACACGCGGCTTGGGACTGGTTAAGAGACTCCGTTGTAGTTATGTCTTCAAGCAAAAGTACTTATTCGAGGGGGTCGGGATAAGTGGAAAATTTGACCAGTATTTTCCGGTAACTGATCTCAGGAAAACATGCTGTTCGCATGATCACTGCGAACCGGATCATTGGCCTCTCACATTATTTTCTTTGAAGTTCTATCGTTCCTTCGTTGGCGCCGTGTGATCGCATCGTTGTTATAGCCTAAACGTGGAAGAATAACTCGCTACGTAAATAACAAAGCGACTTTCGACCAAAAGATGCGTTATTGTTCAAGCTTTATTTGCAGTCTTGCTTTATTTACTGTCCTCATTGTTCGACTTGCGACTCTATTGACAACATTTTACACACAAGCTAAGACAAAAGCACAATGTGGTGTCATATCACAATTGTTTTATTTTGTTTAATAGCTGAAGATCATAGATTATGGTTCGTCGGCATGAAATTATATATTTTTGACGCTTCGCTGATCTGCTGGAGGTGAGATCAACTGAGAGGTCAAAGTTGTGATAATTTGTCTGCGTCGCGTCACGAAGTCTTCCTTGAATCACAGAAGTTTGGCCTTTGGTTGTTTATTTTAAATATTGTAGGTTTTTGCTGTATCGCACTAAGCCCTCCGTAAAAATTTGAAGTAGTAGATTGTGATGTGATTTTATTGCGGTCCCGCTGATTTTAGCTGTTCTTTTTTTAGTACTGTTTCTAGATCATTGTTGGATTTATTGCACGTTTGGGTGGATTTGTCATAATTTACCCCGTTTATGACAAATTCACACAATGATCCAATCGAAAATCGGGGTAAAGTTGGCTATGGCAAGTCAGTAGGATATATTCCACCTAAAGAATGAATTTCACAGAATTTACCCCGTTTTTCTAGAATTCGCTGATCAAATGGAAAATCTGAGTAAAGATGGCATATGGGAACTTAGCGTGTTGGCCACTTGCGGATGAATTCGTAGAATTTATCCCGTTTTTCTAGAATTCGTTGAAAAAAATGGAAAATCGGGTTAAAGATTGGATATGGTAACTTGGGATCCTTTTTATTTGGAGGATGAATTCTCAGATTTTACCCCGTTTTTTGCCAAATTCACTGAAAAAAATGGAAATTCGGGGTAAAGATAGCATATGGGAACTTCGGGTATTATTCACTTGTAACATGAATGCTCAGAATTTACCCCGTTTTTCTCGAATTCACTGATCAAATGGTAAATCGGGGTAAAGATGGCATATGGGAACTTAACGTGTTAGCCACTTGCCGATGAATTCGCAGAATTAATCCCGTTTCTCTAGAATTCATTGAAAAAAAATGGAGAATCGGGTTGAAGATTGAATATGGCAACTTGGGATCTCTTCAATTTGGATGATGCATTCTTAGATTTTACCCTGTTTTTCTAGAATTTGTTGAAAAAAATGGAAAATCGGGGTAAATATTTTTTTTTAAAATCTGACTGTCACAATATTTTTATTTATTTTTTATAAATTTTTTAATTTATTTTTTAATACAAAAACAACTATATTACTTTAATTACAGCTATATTACTTATATCACGGCTACAGAAAATAACTTACAGTACAATTACATCTATAGCTACATTACTTACGTTTTTTGTTTTTTACAAATACGTACGTTACAGTGCAATACAATATTTAAAACAATACTGGTTGAAGAGCGACTAAACAAATAACAATATATTAAAAGAAAAGAAAAGAAAAAAACAAAAAAGCGTTTACAGCCAGAGTGCACTACTCACAATTTATAGAAAAGAAGGTAGTTTAAAAGAAAACAAAAAAGTGCAGGAAAAAAGGATACAAACATCAAATTATATGTAAACAGAATTAAAGAAAACACTAAGTTAATGCGTGTTGTGCTTGTTTTAAGCATGGTTTTTCTTATAATAATGATTTATGCATTATAATGTGAGAAGAAGAGGGGGAAGTTTTTATTTCCGGAGAGATGTTGCGCATTCTGCATATCCATACAAAATATCTAGTGACCACAAAAAGGAAGTTTAGTTTCTTGTTTTTGTGTGGCTTAAGCCCTAGTACTATAAATGGCGATAGATTGAAAATTTCTGCGAAAGGTTCTCCAAGGTAAATTATCCATTGTTTAAGACCTTGCCAGAAACGGTTGGATATATCACAAGTCCAAAATAGGTGGATGAGAGTCTCTTTCTCACTTTTACAAAAAGTGCACTGCTCATTGTCCCTAAGGTTTACCTTGGTAAGAAAAGTGTTGGTGGCTAGTCTTCTGTGCAGTAGCTTAAATTGAAAAACAATCAATTTTGTGATTTTTGTGCACAGAAAAGGAGTTCTGTAAACTGCCTTCCAGTCGACATTATCTGGTGTTTCGAGCATGCATTCTGTTGCTCGTCAGAATTTTATATGTTAGTCTTTTTGGTTTTGTCGTCTTTAGGAAGGTGTCGAAGGTAGTTTCGTATGCAGTATTACAGCTGTTGAAGTTAGCTTCATTGCTTTTTTGTAAGGCCTTAACAGCTGATAAGATGCCTTGAAAAGTAAGGAAGTTTGTTTTAATGTCGTAAAGCTCTTTAAAATCAGAGAAAGATAGGAAACTATTCGCATCATTCATCAAATGGCCCACTGTTTTAACTCCCTTTACAGACCATGAACGATAGTATACAGGTTTGTTACCGACACGTATAAGAGAGTTATGCCATAGACTTTGCGCCTTTAGCTGATCAATGGAGGAGAAATTAGTTTCAAGTGAGATTTCTGACCAGATGTGGAGTATTTCTGAAGTAAAGGCCTCTGCAGTTTTTATAGTTTTTAACAGATCTTGTTTATTAAGGTTGGTACGAAAAAATTCGACACCACCTAGATTTTGTAATTCATAGTCAAACAAAAGTTTCCATTTTCCTTGATTTTCCGGATCTAGATATTTTTTTACCCAACTTGATTTAAGAGCTTTGTTGAAAATTTTGATATCAATCATCCTTAACCCTCCGTTCTCGTAGTCGTTGATCATTATGTTGTGCTTTACCTTGTCTCCCTTGCCATCCCATACAAAATTGAAGAACATATTATTTATTTCTGTTAGAGCGCTGTGGTTGGACGGCAGAGGGGACAGGATGTAAACCAGTTGAGAGGCAATAAGGCTTTCTAAAACTGTAATTTTTCCTAATAAGGTTAAACGGCGCAGTTCCCAGCAGCTTAAGCTGTTTCTGATTTTGGTTAGCTTTTCGTTGTAATTAGCTTCTATAGTGGTTTTGGGGTTGGTGGAGAGCCATACGCCTAGAGCCTTAACCTTATCTTTTACCTATTTAAAATCTTTGTCGGGTCTGAGATGTGTTTCGTTTCGAATATTCGCACCGATCCACAAAGCTTCAGTTTTCTTGCTATTTAATCGGAGACCAGAAATCTCGCTGAAAAAGTCTAATATTTGTAAGGAGGTTGTTAGAGAGGCGGGCGATCGATCTAAAATAAGGGTAGTATCATCCGCGTATTGACTGATTTTTACTTCTTGTTCGTTTATTTTTATGCCCTTAATGTTTTTATTTTGCCGTATTGTTTCGGCTAATATTTCTACACAGAGATTAAAGAGATACGGAGAGAGAGGGCAGCCTTGCCTTACCCCCCTTTCAAGTTTGAAGAAGTTGCTAGACCAACCGTTGTTAAGAATGCAGCTTTCTGTGTTATGGTAAAAGAGCTTCCAGTTGATAGCAGATTGCCAAAAATTGTAACACTGTAAAGTTTTTGGAAGAAAAGACCATTCTACCGTGTCGAAGGCCTTTTCAAAGTCGAGAAAAAGTAGAAGTCCTGGAATGAATCACAAATCGGGGTAAAGATAGCGTATGGGTACTTCGGCTATTATCCACTTGTAGTATGAATGCTCAGAATTTACCTCGTTTTTCTAAAATTCACCGATCAAATGGAAAATCGGGGTGAATATGGCATATGGGAACTGAGGGTATTAGCCACTTGGGGGACGAATTCTTAAAATTCATACCGTTTTTCTGGAATTCATTGAAAAAAAAAATGGAAAATCGGGTTAAAGATTGGATTTGGCACCCTAGGATCAATTCCACTTGAAGGAAGAATTCTCAGAATTTACCCCGCTTTTCTAGAATTCACTCAGAACATAAACTTCTTTTAAAACTTGTAATTTTTTCTATCTTTCATTTTTAACTAAGACTAGCGAGCCGCACAAAGAAACACTTTTTGTAGTTGTAAGCTTCTCGTTTATTTCGGACGCGTTTCGTCTCTAATTGAGACTTCATTGGGGAATAACTACAATTAAAGAGGAAGAATATATTTTATAGCATGTTGTTGTGCCTAAGTTTTGAATTTCTATGGACGTTAATAATAACTGAAAGCGGGTGTTATAAAAAACTCCTAATCACAATTAAGTTATTGCGTATCGCTTTATTTTGGGGGGCTAACGATTAGCGCTAATCGTAGAATTTCACCGCTGAAAAAAGTCATGGAAAATAGGGGTAAAGATGGCACATGGGAACTTAGGGTATTATCCAGTTGTAGCGTGAATTCTCAGAATGTACCCCGTTTTTCTAGAATTTACTGAAAAAAAAAATGGAAAATCGGGTAAAGATAGGATATGGCAAGTCAGTAGGATAAACATGATAAATTCCAATTGGTGGAAGCATTTTCAGAATGTGCCCCGTTTTTCTATAATTCATCCAAAAAAAAATGGAAAATCGGGGTAAAGTAGATTAGATGTGGCAGGTCAATAGAATATATTCCACTTGGAGGATGAGTTACTAGAATTCACCCCGTTTTTCTATAATTCCTTGAAAAAAAAATTGCAAAACCAGAGTAAAGATGGCATAAGGGAACTACGGGAATTATCCGCTATTAGCATAAATTCAGAGTTTACCCCGTTTTTTTTATAATTAATTCATTAAAAAAAAGGAAAATCAGGGAAGATTTGACAAGACAACGTACAGGTTGCATTCCACTTGCGGGATGAACTCTAAGAATTTACCCTTGTTCTCTAGAATTCACTAAAAAAAATGGAAAATCGGAGCAAAGATGGCATTTGGGAAGTTGTAGCATGGATTCTCAGAGTTTACCCTCTTTTTCTTGAATTAATTCATTAAAAAAGGAAAATCGGGGTCAAGATAAGATATGACAACTTAGGATATACTCCACTTACGCTATAAATTCTTATAACTTACCCCGTTTTTCTGGAATTCATTGAATAAAAATAGAAGACCGGGTTGAAGATTGGATATGGAAACTTAAAATGTATTCCACTTATGGGACCAATTCTCAGAATTAACCCCCTTTTTCTGGAATTAATTAGAAAAAAAAAATGGAAAATTAGGGATGTCCCGAGTTATAATTTATTTCAGTTTAAAGATGAATGGACACAATTTAGCCCGTTTTCAGAATTCATTGAAAAATTAATTCGGCACGTTAGAATACATTCTTTTATGAGATGAATTGTTTTTTTAGAATTCTCTGAAAATAACGGAAAATCGGGTAAAGATTACACATAACAAGTTGGGATATGTTTCACTTGTAGGATGAATTGTCCTTTTTTTACCCCATTGTGTACAGAATTCTTGGAAAAAAGCAAAAAACCGGGACAAAGATTGAATGTGACATGTTAGGATGTATTCCACTTAAAGGATGAATACTCAGATTTTACCCCATTTTTCCAGAATTTACTCAAGAAACGGAAAATCGGGGTGAAGATTGACTATGAAAAGCTATGATGTATCCTACATGTGGGATTAATTGTAAGATTTAACCTTATTTGTCTCTAATAAACGAAAAAAAAATGGAAAATAAGGGTAAAGATTTGATATGGCAAAATTGGAAACTCGGAGTGAAGGATGGCATATGGGAGCTAAGGGTATTATGAACTCTCAGAGTTTACCCTGTTTTTCTAGAACTAATTCATTAAAACAAAGAAAATTGGGGTAAAGATTTGACATGACAACTAAGGTTATATTCCACTTGCGTGACGAATTGTCAGAACTTATCCCGTTTTTCTAGAATTCATTGAACAAATGGAAAATCAGGGGTAAAGATTGAATATTGCAAGTTATGATATTAACCACTCGAATTGTCGCGATTTACCCCGTTTTTCTAAAGTTAATTGAACAAATCGGGGTAAAGATTGGATATAGAAAAGTTGTGATATTATCTACTTGTAGGATGAATTGTCACAATTAACCACGTGTTTTTAGAGTTGATTGAGAAAATGGAAAATTGGGGTGAAGATTGGATTTGGTATGTTAAGATATATTCTACTCGCTGGATAAATTGTCAGAATTTGTTTCATTTTTTGAGAATTTCCACATTCAATGAAAGCTTACCCTCGGGTGAGGTCAATAATTTTAGTCGGTACACTGTAGAATCCCCTGCACAAAGCCTGGGGATTATTCGACAAATATCACTGAGTCTGAGGAGATTATTTTGCTGGAAAAGAGAATGTAGCCTTCCCTATAAAATATCAGTTTATCAGTCTGCAAGTTTTGGTGTTATGTTTTACCACTGTGATGTTCTGATTGTTGAAAAGGGTCTGCATATTCCTCACACCCTTGGAATTTAAGTCAGTTTAGCGTTAAAAATGTTTTCAGGCAATGAGAAATTTCCCCAGAAGTCTCTGTATACACAGATGCATGTGCATACATTGACGGCAAACTATTGATTTATCTTTGCGTTATAAGCAAAGTGAACATCTACGAAGAGGCCCACGGGTACTATTCACCGTAACAGAATAATTAAAGGGTTTAGTGCATGGTGTCTGTTTACTTGTGGAACCAATGGAGAACTTGACATGACATCAAGAGTCACTTAGTAGGGCGTAACAAAAGAAAAATCTATGTAAGCAAAGGACAAGTTTTAAGTTTCTCTTCCAAATATTTAATGTCTTTCGATCACGTAAAAATAAAAAAAGAAACAATATACATTAAATTTATAATACTGATAAATCACGTGTACGTTTTTAATTAATTGAATATTAGTATTAAAGTATAAAATAAACCTCTTGGCAATGTAAGATAACTGACTAAACTTATTAGTGAAATCTTACATTGTCAAGAGAGGCGTGAAAATGATAATTATTAACTATCAGTTCTTTTCCTTGATCTTGATCTTGGTGGGGCACAACCGGGCCGCGTCTCGTTGGGCATTCGGCACGTACGTGGCCAAACCCTCGACACTTGTGACACCGAACTGGAATAAAAATATAAATGAGAAAATTACAGACAAGCACAATGTTGTTGCAGTCCAAATAAGAGGGAAGGGAAGTTTTCCAGAAAAATGTCCTGTAACTTTAACCTCTCTGAGTAGAGCCGGAAAAAACACAGTCCCAATTAAAAGTCCTGCCTCAGGTGAGCATCATCTGGCCTCACCTTAGACTCAAACGATAAAACCTTTTGGGTCAGGGTTAGACAAAAGGGAATCTTTTGGCACCAGACACACCAACAGTCGTGTATACATTTATTATTCGTCTTCATGAAATACCTGTACCAGAATTTTGACCGTTCCTACAATGCTTTCTCCTCCTATCTTTCACAAGATTTTGATGTTGCCATAGCTATCAAATTAAAACTGTAAGATTTGTCTCCTTCAACCAAAGTGTTTCCTCTAGATATTTGAGCGAGATAGATATGATTAAACGCAACACTTCTTCTACACATTCACTACAATCGTGTGCTGTGTGTAATCTTATCATTTAAGGGTCACTTGGAAAGAAGCCCCAGGCGACTTGTTAGACATGCCACTGAAATGGGACCTTTTACAGTCAGTCAACACTTGCTTAATGCTTGGTTTTACACTTACCTCTTCTCTTATCTCTTCCTCTGTTAATTTCATCCCGGGTCCTTTCTTTTGCCGTTACGCCCACTCTTCCTCTCTCTAACTCCGCGCCTCTCATCTCTTGACGTCTCTCTCTTTTTCTTCCTAACCTTTTTACCCTCTCCTGTTGCGCTTTCCATTCCCTTTCTCTTTTTCTTCGTTCTTCTCTTTTTCTTCGTTCTTCTCTCTTTCTTTGTTCTTCTCTCTTTATTTGTTCCTCTCTTTTCGTTTGCTCATCACCTTTTCTTTTTTCTTCTCTTCCTCTTTCCAGTTCCTCTTCCATAACTATTTCCCTTTCAAGCCAGTCCATGTTAATGACATGCTCTTCAAACATAAGAAATGTATCACTCAGTAATATCAATATACAACAACATTTTACGAAGCTGTTTAGCCCTGGGCCTCTGTGGTTTAATGTTTCCTTCAAAACCCGTAAACATGACCGTTCAATGATGGCCTTTCTCAAAAATATCACCACCAATGTTCACACTAGAGATACAATAAAGCTCATCCTGGAATATGCACATGAACCATTAATGAGAGTACCTCTTTCCGTGCCAATATTCTTTGATATGCATGACATCTAAGTCATCGATTATTAATTTTTAAGTAATGTTAAATGTGACAAAACAGTAGTTTGATTGCTTCTCAGGGATGAAATGCACCAGTACTTCACTACACCAGAAACCCTCATCTGGAGTTGTGTGTAATTCATTACAGCCTTGTTCACTGCTTTTAATTCATGATAGGCGATAAACCTCCAAGCAATTTCAAGGACTCCCTTAGAACATTTAATTTAAAAGTGACGATTTCCTGTTGAGTTGTTAGGGTAGCCAGAATTCTGTTCTATTCTGAAAGTATAGGAAACCTTCTCAGGACAGCAGAGAAGAAAATTAGTTTATCTCACCACG
The DNA here is from genome assembly GCF_036669915.1 of Pocillopora verrucosa. Classification (NCBI taxonomy): domain Eukaryota; kingdom Metazoa; phylum Cnidaria; class Anthozoa; order Scleractinia; family Pocilloporidae; genus Pocillopora; species Pocillopora verrucosa. The sequence continues at coordinate 15,255 of NW_027078161.1, read as the reverse complement.
TGATCCTCCATCTCGGGCCATGGTAGCCAACTCAGCAAAAATTGATCAAGAATTCTATTTTAAAGAGAACGAGAGAATATGGGTAGTTATCAGTTTGCTCGGCTCCCAGGCATATAAAGAAAAACATAAGAGGATGTATCAGAGTATTCACTTCGATATATAAAAGTCATGTATAATTTTTGTGTTTAGGGCCGATATATACGGTACGACTTAATCGCATGCGACAAGCTTAAGGTTACTTCCCTTCGCGGGTGTCCTTCGGGAAAAAATTCGTTCGCGCACCAGTTTCACTACAATCCTAGCAAACGATATATCAGAAGAAAGCTTCATAAATGCAGTTTGCGATAAAAATAGACTTCAAGCAACTTTTCTTTTAAGGAAGTGTCAGGATCCGGTAAGGCGTGAAACGACCGAAGGGTCTTCTATTTTTAAATTTATCGCGTATGGGATGCTGCAGCACGAACTAATTGGCTACACAGTCCTATTCACAAGGCATCAGTCAACAAAAGTGTAATAGGCTTTTTTGATATTCTAATTGGTTGTCTAGATATTGGCATCTAAAGTTGGAATAACTAAAAATGTGCAAGTCGTGTTGCGTAAATGGAAGCCACGGGATAAATATTTCAGATATCAAAACTTCCCAAGACACTTTTGTTTGACATTATTCCTAAGATGTTTTGGCGAAATTTGACGAAAATCGGTCAAATCTGTATACCCCATAAATTCGCTCAAAGTGGTTGTACTCCTCCCAAAATCAAATGCGAGATTTTAGTTCATAAAGGCTCGCGAACAACCGCGTCACGCCAGGTGATTATCCGCTTGCCTCCTGAAACCGCAAACCAATAGGACAACGGAACCTCCTGGCGTCAATGACGATGATCAAGATTAACCAAGAAAAGTAACTCATTGCAGGCACGTTTCTTTTTTGCTTATCTCGATCGCTGAGTGGAGCGTTGAGGAGGACGACACATTAATGTGCAAAGTTGCGAAGGGCAAAGAAAAAACCCGCGGCAAAAATGGAAAAACCGCAAAATGTGCTGAGGAGCAAGACAACGAATCGACATACAGCTTTCAAAATTGCGATTCGAGGCAATTGTTAATGTCTTTGTAACAAGGCTGGTACTTGCGTAACGAAAAGGAAACCTCGTTTTAACATCATTTATGGCAAATTTTGGGGTAAAATTTCCGCACATTATGCATTCAGTTTTTGGATAGAGAAGACAATAACAAAAACAATAGATTGCCATTGGGAAAACAGATTTGCTTTACAATAGTATGGGGCTGTGCGGAAATTTTACCAATTTTAGTTTGACGGCGACTTCTTAGATCGAAATCTGGACGCCAACGTCGAGCTCCGCCATTACCAGTCGCTTTCACGAAATCAAATATATTTCCATAAACAAAGAGCTTTCCATGTGTGAATTTTGTCAAATGCGCGCTGTAAACAAAATATGGAAATAACATTAAAATCGAACCTCAACATGAGCGGTTGCCGCGAAAATTTCCCCAGGGTCCAAGATTATGACACCTTCCTGATTTATCAACTTTTTTTTTGAAAATGCGTTTTTCTTAATAACTCGGGTGCTTTTAAAGATTTCGGAATTTTTGTTAAAGGAAACGTTAGGTTGAAAGTTTGAATTCAGTTTAGTCTAGTAAAAGAAAAATCGATCTTTTCAGTCTCTGAAGGTGAGAAGTAACCTTAAGACAGGCTAGGACCAATTACACGCGCACGACATTTTATTTACTCCCTGCAAAAATCGCGTACAATTTCAAATGCCATTTTGTCTGGCATTCGTCATAAAATGGTCCTCATGACGGCTATTTTAAAAAGTTGTGCTCGATTGTGTATTGTCGACATTTTGACGCAAGAAAACTTCGCCTTCCTCCCCTTCCCCTAGAAATTTGTGACAATATATTAAGTAATTTCTGTCGAATTCGGTTACGATTGTCGCAGCGTTTTAGAAAATGTTTTCAAAGCCTACGACATTTTTTGTGTCGCATGTGAAAGTCGTAAGCGATCGCGAGTTTTTGGTTTGATTCACACGACACAAGTCTGTAGTTGGCCTGTCGTAAGCTTGTCGCATGCGAGAAACTCTGACGTACCGTGTAAATAGGCCCTTAAGCATCCGGAGATAGAGAATCCACAATCTGTGAAAAAGTGTTGGAACACAGTTCTCAAGATAGGACTAACCTCCCCCTCGTACCTTGCGGTGTTAGTGCGGTAAACTAACATGGAGTCTCACTTAGATTGTGTTAGGCAACATTGCAATGGGCAGGAAGCCGGAAGGATTCGAAGTGTTTCAAAGACTTTTGTCAGAGATTGTAGCCCATTAAATGAATGACTGTTTACCACTGATTCATTTCTTTCAAGGATCCTGCAAATCATCTGAAATATCATCAGCGAGGATACCCGAACAACGCTTATACTCGTGGAAATTCAAACGGCTAATGACAACAGCGGACAATGTAATAAACTGAAACTTAGATTGCCGTGCTTTCGTCGATCAAACTCTTTACCGTATTCAACAAAGGATGAGTTTTGAAAAGTTCGCGATTTAACTAGTCAGCTACAATATTATTTTTCTTGTTTTAAGAATAAAAGTAATAACCTCTAGAACTAAATTGTTTTCGCAATAGTCGTTTTGTCATAAAAAAGTTGTAATACGATGTATCGTATTCCAGGCTGTTACAAAGTTCTCCATGGGAGAGATTTCCAGCTACAAAACCTTTAGGTTTCGTATAATGGGGTACGATCACCGTTGCGTGATCATAGAAGTTGAATAGAAAATGTTTCTTACCTGAAAAAAAACAGGCGAGCAGAACAGCAGTTGTTCGGCGAAGTTGGTTTTAGATTATGGACCATACGTGATCGCGAGTGAGTTTTTCAGTTAGCAGAACAAAGAAGTACTATTTGTCGGCAAACGGCACAAAGACTTTTCTCACATCTGCGAATTGATCGCACTTGGCAAAGTTTTGCGGTCAAAATCTGTCAAGGAGACACTTTTCCAAATTGCACCCTAACTTTTCTATTTCGGAATTTATCCAGGAATTTGCCTAGTTTATTGGAAAATCGGCAAAAACATCAGAGACGCTGTAGGGCTTTGGTGTGGCAATGAAAAGAGGTTGGAAACTTTGTTGAGTAAAAAATAGGAAGTGAAGTGACAAAGGGTCCCGGTATTCACAATCATCGAAAAAGTAACAGAAGACCGATGCAATCTCGGTTATTTTCCCATGCAAGAATAAACTAATCAGCTCAAAAATTTCGGTTTAAAGTAAGCTTAATGTGCTAAAAGGAAATCAGAATTCCGAAGACGTATATTTTAAACCCCCTGACGACGAAAAATATTTGAAGTGGTTTTGATACCTCAACAGTCACTGAAACCAGAGTTTCTCTGATTAGGTTGTCTTGAATTTTGCCAGCTTTGATCGGATACTTTGCGTACAGGAGTGTATCGCACAATCCTGGAATTTCGCCTTGGGTTACAGGAAACCCTTTTCAGCAAAAGTGTCGGCATTTAGCTAATTTGTTTTTCGTTCAAAAGATATAAATCCTAACGCTATGTCACTCAAGGAAAAGTGGGTCGCAGAATTTGAATTATGATAACTCTTACTTGAAAGCGAAACTGAAAATTCCCCAAGATAGAACCTTTGCCCAAGTGCGACCTATGCCTTTTAAGCGGCAGTCACCCTTTATAAAACGGTCAACTGTCGAATTAAGTTTTGATTTCCTCTAATTATTCTTTGTGTCACCTTTATCAAGTGGTCACCGCGGTCAACCTTGAAGGGGTCATAAGGGCTTTTTTCTTTTGTCTTGACCTAAGCAGTCAACCTTAAATAATCGGCCATACAGTCATTCCGACCGCTAATACAGGTTTAATCGGCAAAGTTTCAACATTATAGGTAAAGATGTCGACAATTGACCGCTTGCCCCACGTTTGCCTTCTCGCTTTATTCAACATTCTTTCAACTTCGGATCTTGTAAATGTGTCTTTAACATGCAGAACATTTTACAAAATTTTGGTTTCTACTAAAAGGCCATTTACGCTTCTTGACTTCCGATGTTTCGAGAGGAGGATGACCTACATTCCTAACAAAGGCATATGGTCTAACATCACTCACGTGAAATTTCTCAGCCTTAGATTCTGTGTCAAAGTAAGTAACTTTGCACCGTTGAAGGATATGGTCCGACTGATAAGCCTGGACATTTATTGTACGAATATAAGTGGAGAAGAACTCTGCGAATTCATTCCGATGGGACTGATCGGTATTAACCTTGGTTATTGCGAGCGACTGACATCCTCCAAACTACTCCAGGAATTTTTGCACCAGAGATGCAGTCTGGAAATGGTGGGACTTTCTGCCCTTAATCAAGCTGTTAACGATGAGGTTAGTACCAAACGGGAGTTTTTGAGCTTAGCCTATTATTGCGTTCGTTTGCGGTTGCCTGTGGTCTGAACGCTTTCCAATAATCTTTGATTACTTCTAATATATCTTGTTACTAAGATATAACAAGCTTGGAACACTGCCCATAGAAAAATATATAATTCTACCGAAAAAAGTTTTTGCCACACTGTGAATATTATCGGTAAAAAGAAAAATGTTTTGCATCATGGAAGTTTAATGTAAATAGCTTATCTGTTAAAATATATTAAAGTTCAGGTGGACAATCAGACTTGGTTTGATGCTACTCTGGTTTACAGATTTAATGAATGTAACCGAAGACGTTAGAATCCATAAACCCAACGTTTCGACACTCCTGTCTAGTGCCTTCATCAAAGGTGATCTAAACGATGCAACAAGAGGTCGTTTTATATGATCACTAATTAGCGGCCTTTTTTTTCTGACGAAGTGTAAATAGCCGTCAGGAAGCAAACCGCCATCGTCAGGATCCTTGGGTCTGGCGAAAATATGCCCCAAAGTCTGAAAAGGTTTTTGAGCAACTTTAACGTTGTGGCTATTCAAACTAGACAGGAGTGTCGAAACGTTAGGTCTATGAATTGTAACTTCTTCGGTTACACTCATTAAATCTGTAAACCAGAGTAGCATCAAACCATGTTAGCTTATCTGTTATTATATAAGTTATATAAATTTTACGGACATTGAAGCTGTCACGCAACAGACCCGAGACCACAGTCGAAACAGTTGCAGCATATAAAAATCGCTCTACTTGCTAGCAATAAAACAAGGAAATTCCACGGGAAATTAATTCACGCTAGACTTAAATATCCTTATTTATAACAGCAAAAGCGCGGATATCAACAACGCGAACGCCACAAATGCAGTAAAGCAGACGTTAAAATTTGTCAATTTCAGGCATGAATATGAATGAAATGAAAAGTAATTTGAATTTGGGGCATCTAACGCTCTCTCATAATCTTTGATTACTTCTATTATATCTTGTTTATTTTTGTTTCTTTTGTCTCTCGATCAGGCCACCTTATTCGCCATGAAATATAGCATAGAACATCACATCTTCCCCTCCCTCCTCCCCTTATTAACGTCTGGTCACAAGGTGACACCATCTTGTGATAATTCGAATCTCGAATTTATAAACTATCTTGGCCCTGCCTTTTGATTGCGTTGTCTGTCTTTTTTTTAGGTGTTGGAATCACTTTCATGTCACGATTTGAAATATTTGGATATCAGTGACTGTAACAATGTTACATCTGTACAAGTGGCAAAGCTCCTCGCTCGACAACCCAACGTCGAAGAGTTATCGCTGCAAGGTACTTGCCACATGGCTGCCATTTTAAATGTCTTGGCATCAAACCGGCAAAGTCTGGAGAATCTGAGGTATACAATTGAACTTATTTGCTTCTATCATCCCGATTGGATAGGGGTTGAAATTTTAGATGACAAACAAAGCGTCAAGGCTAAAAATACGCGCGAAAAGTAAGAAAATACGTAACAGTCGTAGATGGCCTTTACGCTCTCTTTAGACTATCTGAGCTCGTAAGCATGACATAACAGGATGGTGAAAACCCCACAAGTACCCGCACAGCGAAAGAGCCAGCAACCTTGCTCTGTTGAGGCTCTGTCAAAGCTAATTTATAAGGGTAGTATCTGCTTTGTTTCTGTTTGTTTTTTGTTTAGAAAAGTTTTGGCTGGTTTAAAATCGTGTCTCTTTTGAAAATCTCAAAAATCGCAGACGTCTCTTTTAGGAGATTTAATCAAGATCTTCGTCGCAGAGGGGAAGTGGCCGACAGGGCTACAGCCGCACTCCTCGTTTTAAATTGCCTCCAAATGACAAATGTGACCCGCCATATAATTTCAAGGACAAGGTGATAACACGCTCACAACACGCTTAGCGTGTTTAATATGTGCATATATTATTTTTTAACAACAAGTACACACTGTTTCGTTTTGGTCAAGTTAGCACGCTTGGTCTTTGTTTCGGTTTGAAAAGCGTGATCGATGTTACGCTTAGCGTGCAAGTTTACACAGGAGGACACACTAAAGTAAAACGTAGCTAGATATTTCTGCCGTTCATCCAAATGTTTTCCTCTTGAACTCAATAGCACTTCATTGTGATGGGCAAGCTTACATAATGGTAAACAATGGTAAATAATGGTACGACAAATGAATTTTAACGCCTTCAAAAGTTATACACCATCACGTTATCTTATATAAGTTCCCGTTTCGCAAATTGTTTACTGCATTGATTGAATCGAGTTTCAGGCACTTGACTGAGCGCGTGATTAAGAGAAAACAATCGTTTGAGAGTCGTAGTGCTCCCAGAAACAAAGAGTTGTTGAAAACAAAATTGTTCCTTACTGTTGATTTTGTTTATCATCCCCTAAAAATCGCTCTGGTCATCCGATGGAATAAACTTTTACGCAAATGTTTCGGCCTTTACCGGCTATATGTTATGGCGCTTTATGAATATCTTGCACATGTTTGGTTGTTTACGCGATCGGCGCAATTCGTCTGGCACTGAGTTACATTTTGTGCTTCAAAATACTACAAATATCATCAAAAGTAACCACTCCACATAAAAAAAAGTAATTGAAGTGTCTGCCTTGAATCCTTGCAACTCGTTCGCGGCCAAATGTTTCAACTTTGTTTTTTACGATATAAACACCGATGGGAGGTTCGGTTTTTTACCGTAAGAATGAGAGTACATTGACTGTGTAATGACTAAGCGTTAGGTTCAGTTAACATGCGTGCTGCACACCGGGTTACACGCTACTATGCTGTGCCCGCTATTACGCTAGCTTTTGTATTCGAAGGTTAACACGCTTTGCGTGTTTGCCTGCTCGCGCTTCACTGTTCAACGGCGCAAGCTTTATTTTTTGTAGAGTGTTATAAGAAATAAAAGCATGAGCAAAGTGTGTTTTAGCATGCTCAGCAAGCGTTATAGCCAGTTTCTTTTGTTTTCGATTGGAAGCGTGTTGTGAGCGTGCTATCACCTTCGTCCCTAAAATCATATGGAATGGTATAACTCTGACTCCTTGAATGATTCTCTGCCTTAGCGAAACGAACGACACAAAGACGAGAAAACGTAGATCTTCTCTATTTACTTTCAGGGGGTTGTAATCACTTGACAATAATCTCAATGCAAGTTAATAATTTATTCATACATTTTTTCCTATGTTCTTAGGGTTCTGGAAATTGGAGGAAATGTACATACCCTCAATCAAGAAAATGTTGATTCTGCACTGGAAGTTCTACCAGTGTGTGAGAATTTGAAGGTTCTCTCTATTTTCAATTGCAATCTTGAACGAAACTCAAAAGACTACTTTAAAAATTTTTTGAACCTAGAAAAATTGAACCTATGGCAGTGTCACCCACGTTTGTTAAAGTGTGCTAAAAATTCTTTGAATTTGGATTTCAAATGTGAATTAAACCCACTGTCCCCTTTGAGAGACATAATATATGCCTCAAAAGAAAAGCAAGGAACTGCTTTGGATAGAGCAATTTTCAATTGAGTGTCAAAAGTAATCCAAGATTGTGATGGTTTTGCCCAAGTATGCTCTGTGATTGGCCCAGAAATCTTGTGCCACCCTCTCAACCAATCAGATGCAAACCCAAAATCAATCATAACTTTGTTCCTCGCATTTTTCTGCACTTCAGGCCATTTGCATGTATTTACTTTGAGTCCTGATTGGTTCCATGTGATATTTCCCTTTTTCTGACTGGCCATTGCAGTTACTTTGGTTTTGGTTTCACAGTACTCAATTGAAAAGCACTCTGAGTAATACTGCAATTAAACTGGTTCACAGAGACTTTGTCGCCTTAATATTAGACTTGATGTGGTTTTTGTTGTTGTATTTTTTGGCCTTTCCAATTAAGATGAAAATGGAAAAAAATAAATTTCATTCCAGAGAGACATCTGCCCAAAAAGTGAGATGCCTATATGAGGAAATAAAGAAAACCAACCCTAAGTAATTCAGATTTAATCAAATTTTTAACAGATGACAAAATAAACAGGTATTACTTTCTCCTCATCAATTACATGCCTCACTAAAGAAGACAATTGAGCAATATCATTCATGCTCATGCTAAGGCAAAGCTCTGTCATAATTTATTTCTCGACAAGATATTGTAGATGAACATAGAGTGATTTTATCCAACCAATGAAATTGATCATAGACTACTATGCGTTACAAAAATTTTTGGCTTATGTCATGTTTTCCACACACAACATGGGGGTGATCCAACAATCAAACATGCCGCTGGTGTCATACAGGTTTGTTTACATACTGTTTCATGGGTTAAGTAAAATCACGCTAGTTGTTCCTTTTTTAATGTTTCATACAAATTTTGGTTACCTTTTTCCTGCTATGATGTCCTTTGTTGACAAAATTCTCTTGATAAATAGGATACACTGTAAGTGTTTGCAACAAATAAACACTTGTGCACACAACATGTGCAATCCATAATTAATCTAACTAAAAATTCAAGCTGAAATTGCTCATTTAACGAACACAAATGGATAGTTAAAAAAAAAACTGCTCCAGTTGTACTTGAACATGCAACACTTCTATGGAAATAAACATCTTCACTACAAATAATTCAAGCAAATAACTTCAGGTGAAATAGTTTTTTTGGAATTTGTGAAATTTAAAGTGGACCATAGTGCACTAATATACCATAAATCCATTCTACCTTCATACTTACTTGCAACTGTTTGGCTCTAATTATTCATATTATTTCACAGATCACAGTAAGTAACTCTCCAATTTACCCTTATATACTTTTGAATAAAATAAAGCAGTTGACACCAGATTGAGGAGTCAAGGCTATTTTATTCACTAATTCATTCATAATTGTTGGTAAGATTTCTTTTTATGTGGGTTGCTGTAAACATAAAGGTTTTAAATAAATTCTTTGCAATTTAAATGTTTGTGTCATTTTTTTAAATTCTACTGCTCTGGAAATGCACTAGATGTGAAACTCTGGAACTCAACAATTCCAAAGGAAGTTTTGTGGACAAATTCATAGGTCTGATGCAAACATGCTTAAGAGGTCACATTCTCTGTTGATGTTCTCTGGCCATGTCTAAGTACAATTCACAATGTGGAGCAAGGGAATTTTGGATATGACTTGAATTAAGCATGCTTCAAACCCAATTGAAACTGTTAGAATGAACACATGACCCATTAAGTGTTTAACCCTTAAACTCCCATGATCTCATTAGTATTTCTCCTTACTGTCTGCCATATAGTTCTTGTGATGTTAGTTTTGAGAATTTGGTATTGGATCAACTAATAATCCCCTTATCAATAATTTTCTTCATTCTCATCACTTGTCTGCTTGATATTGTATTGATAGTGTAAAGAGAAATTCTGTCTTGGTCACACATGGGAGCTAAAGGGTTAATTATTAGTATTACACTGTGCCAAATAGCTTGCCTTATTGATTTTATTTAAAATTACAAAAGGTCTTTCTCCTCAAGTTGCCTCCATTTCCAGTCTCTCCACATTTCATAGTGATACTGTTCTGTGATGTTCAATAAGACCCATCCATCACTATCAACTCGCTCTAAGATACTTGCCACATCTATCAACTCTTCTGTGGTCTCCTTGGTCCAAACTTCGAAGGCTCTATCCCACCTGTAATGGAAAAATCTTTGTCTCGACTTCCCCTTCCTTACCTGCCTCCAGTAATCAAAATCTACCATTTCTTCTGTTGTCATCACTGCATGGTAACACCCTCTTGGAACATTTATCCCTTTCTCCTTCCTTAGTTTGAAAAGATATTGCTCAGTGATGGGGTTAAGGCCTTGGAATACCTTCCTTTCTTCTTTAGAATAGAGCATCTGTAGGGTTGGAAGCTGTGAAGAAAATCAGTCTCCATTAGGAAAGAAAATCTAATGACACTTGGCTTGTGAAAGACTGTCTTCACCAAATTCGTATTAAAATGCACATTTGGCTTAATTTCATCGGGTAAGTACCACTTACCAAGTATCAGTATGTTAATGATGATATGCTATAAATTAACTCAAGGGACAATGAAAACAACCACATCGTTATGTTAACCCAACAAACAAATTTAGCAATTAAAGGACTATTAATCATTAGATGTATTTATAATAATTTAACTTAAAATTCATTGCAGACACAAGGCAATAAAAAACATCCAAAACTAGTCATCAAAGGGAAACAAAACACAAAAGTAATAGTACTAAAATAATAATAATAATAATAATAATAATATTAATAATAAGAACAATAATGATATTCCCCTAAACTACTTGACATGTTAACAAGAACATCTCTGCATAATATAAAATGATTATAATAATAGTAATAATAATAATGATATTCCCCTAAACTACTGGGCATGTTACAAGAACATCTCTGCATAGTATACAACAACAACAACAACAACAGTGGTAAAAATAATAATAATGATAATGACGATGATGATAATAATAATAATAATAATAATAATAATAATGTAAGAGAAAACCCAAGCAGAAGAAAACCACAGATCACTCACAAATTCTGCATACCTCGTGAGAAGCATCATAAGGAGGCTTGAGGAGCTCATACAAGACCAAATCTTCATCATCTGGTTCACTGGCTGTAAAAAGGCACAACAATGCTTTCTTTAGCAAATAACAAAAAAACAAGGTTTATAGAGATGAATAATTATGGAACAATATAGCAAAAATTCATATTACAAAAACAAAGAGACAAAGAGTGAAAATGGTCAACATATTAATTACCTTGAATATTGTTTTCATTTGACAACTCTGTGTCTTTGTCCGTAGTTGATGTCTAATGGCAGAAGAGGAGGGGGGACAACAAATGGATCATCTTCCATATCTTCATAATCCTTCTCAAAATCCCCTAATTCATACTTACCAGGAAAAGCAACACCAAAACCAACAGAAACCTCTTCCATGGTTTTGTCAGGACTAAATGGACTCACTCCTGTTCTGCATTTCTTAATTCCATCTTCACCTATTCTTGCACTGCTGTTTTCACCAGCACAATGTATAAGTCCTGTACCACTTACTCCAGATTCTTTGTCACTGCAAATATTCTCTTGACCCCTACATCTCATAGTTTCAATGGTAGAGCAACCAACTAGCCCAAGGACACTTCCATGGCCACCTTCTTCACAAGCTGGATGACAACTTTCTTGGGTACTGGGACAATTTTTAATGTCACATACTGGTTGCCCATTCATGATAATTTTCGCAAATGAATTTCCGCAGGAATGGCATATCCCTTAAGCTGAAATTCATTTCCAAGTTGTTGACAAATGCACTGATAAAACCCAAGACAAAGACACCACAGTCAAAAACATTCTGTCCTTGAGAAGGCAACTTTTCTCTTTCCTCCTGACTTAACCTTCGAAATGAAGAAATATCAATATTTGCAGTTTTGAATTCCCTGCACAAGACCTGAAAAACATATCACTCCTTCGATCTTTACAAAGGGAGTCAAATTCCCCATACAACTTCATTGGCCTGTCTATTAAGACACACCACCAGTGACCAGGGCAATGAACAGGAAATATAAACTTTTCATACTTGTGAAAATCACACCTAAGCATTTCCTTAAGACCCAGCTCTTGGCTGCAGTGGATTTAGCCAAAAGGTGCTTGCCACATACACATCCTTTTTCTGACTCATTAAGAATGGACCAATGTAGTTGATCACGACATCATTTATTTGGTTACCTGGCTTGAGGGTACGAACATCTTTTGCTTTGACTTGTCCATGGAGTGTGGCAATGATGGTATCATCACTTATAGTACTGCTTAAATCCCACACCTCATCCAGTGTGCAATGAAAATTTGTGTGCAGCTTAACTTCTGGCAAGTCATTCACTCTCACAGGATTGCCATAAGTTCCAGGCCCTTGAAGGTTTACAGCAGCAAAATCTGGGTTCTGATATGCTTCTCTCTGAATGTAACCTAGGCCATCTTTAAGGGACAGTGGAAGAGCAGATGTCCTGCGACTATCAAGAAGTACAATTGCATCTGCTTTAAAGAGCAGAGTAACAAAGTGATATTCCTTTGTCCTCACAATGAGTGATGGTCTCTCATCTGCCTGGAACAATCCCAGAAGAAGGGAATAAAATTCCTGGAGACTGCTGGGGTCAAGGGAATTAATTGCAGCACCATCCACAAGTGCCCTCAAGGGTAAATCTAGTCTTTGAAATGTACAGTTCTTCCTAATTGCTGCCTCCTCCATTGCTAAAATACTGTAGTCACCATCAAGACCCCGCATAGGCTCTAAAGGTACAGAAAATCCACAGCCAACTTCACAAACCTGTTTTAACCAAATGATGTCTGCTGCCAAATCTAGGTCAAACAAATTGAACAAAGTAGGTCCTTTCCTGGAACAACCTATTGCATTGTTCATTGCACAAAGTCCACAGAATGAGCTGTACCCTTGAACTTGCATACACTCCTGACTGCCATTGTTGCTACTTAGGCGCACTTGGCTCTGTACATCTTTATTTGCATGCTTGTCAATAATCTTTAAAAAGTACCTCAAGTTACTTCTTTTCTGTGGCATTATCTTGAGAAGGATTTATGGCTGCAAGAAAGCCCTTCAAGGGCATTACAAACTTGGCCAGTTCACTGCAGTAAGGATCAATGTTCTCTAGATGTTGCTGACACTTGTCCTTCAACTCAGCTGGCTTCCATAGCATTCCTTGATTGCTTCCTGGCATGAACAGCAATGATGTGGATGGCTCACCAAGGGTGACTTCATGGGTTTTCAGACTTCCTTGGGGTGTACTGCATCTGTTGGATCCAACATCAACATTTTACATCATTTGTATGGTCAAGCAGATCATCCTTATTGAACACTGGCTCATCAACACCGACTTGGGTGCTAGGTCTTTTGATACTGTCTTTATCATGGCATGAAGTACTAGCCTCAGTTGTATGGCTACTTAACAGAGGGGTTTCCTTTGGAGCTGTCTGAGATGTTTTCATTATACTATCATCAGATGGTACAATGCAACCATCTATTGTTACACCAGAAGAGCCCACAGTTAACAGCCATCTGAAGCACAAGATTCTGGCAGCAGGGATGAAAGCATGGAGTTTCTTTTTGCTCTCCAAACGCATGACAAGCAGTCAGAGTGTTCCTCGTAACTGGTGAGATGACTTTAGAATTGACTTTCCCAGTTTTGCTTTCTGTCTCTCTCCCAAAAGATTGTACCATAGAGAAAGTACTGAAAACACGAAGCCTGTAAAGTTTGAAGGCCAGTTACAAACTTCTGGTAAAACACAGCTTCTTCTTCCTCTCTGTCAGAAAACGACGATACCATGGCAAGGAGTCCATAATCCAGAACCTGACAATAACTCTTCAATAAATCATCAATACTTCTATGGTGAGCCACTTTCCTCAACCTTAGACTTCGATTATACATCTCCTTACGCACAGGTTAGGCCAAACTCTGAAATGAAATTGTGCATATTCAGCAAAGATAACTTGGGGGGTGTTTCACAAAGGGGAAGTTCACACTGCTTTTTCCTGAACAAAACCATCTGGCCACCAAAAATGGATTTAACTACCAATTGCTCTCCACATTCTATCTCCACCTTGAACATTCCTCCAGGACGCACCTCTTTGATGACCCCCAGAACATTCAAGGGCTGAAAGGGATCTGGCTTTGAAAAATGCAATCCTTCTGAACGTGGATTTGGAAGAGAACTTTGTCTCCCACCTTAAATTCCCGCTCTTTAGCCCTCTTAAGAGCCCGTTTGTGATTCTTTTGAATGGTGTGTTCTGTTGCTTCAAGGACATCCACCATCTTAGATTTGTATTCTTCACTCAAGTTGAAGAGGTATTTGTGATGCTCTCTACCTGGAATTCTGCCTCTGAATCCACTGATTGAAGTGGGATGTTGTTGTGACTGTGAAAAGGTGGAGAATGTGAATTTCCTTGCACTATCTTCTTAAACAGCTGCTGACAGCTGCTTAGCTGAAACACCCAATGAAGACAATAATATGGTCTCAGAAGAAATTTGCAGGATGGCCTCTGTTATCTCTTCTAATTTAGATTTATCCATGGAAGTGCTTTCCCCATGTCTCTCAAGTTCAATGAAATCTTCTGATGAAAATTCATAATCCTCAAGGCAACCATCTTCAATACTTTCTGTCCACATACTATCATCTGGGATGATGTAGTCCACCAAGCAGGAAGGCTCACGGTTCTTATATATTCGAAAAGGCACATCATTAATTGTGCTGTGCCACTTGCAATTCAAAAGGTCTGCAATAGCAGAGAGTAGTAAAGGCCAGACATTGGCCTGAAGATCTCTAGGCAACTGTTGTAAAAACCTTGCAAGTAACCTTTTGACTTGCTTGTTGAGATTTTCTATCTGGCCTTGAGACTGTGGGTGGTGTGGCCTACCATGAACCATGCAAACTTCAAATTCTTTGCAAAGTTTTTGCACTACCTCTCCAATGAATTCACCACCATTATCTGACTGAATTACAGTAGGTGACCATTCCTTGATGAACAAGGGCCTTCAGAATGGCATACCCTTCTTCTGCAGACTTTGTTTTTAACGGGAACAGCCAACAAAACTTCGAGAAACAGCACTTGACTGTTAGAATGTAACGGTAGCTCCAACAATTATTCTGCATAAAACTACGGTGCTTCTTTGGGGCCATTTTAATAAGGTCACACTGTAGTCTGGAATGGGGCGAAAAGATCTAATGGGGACAGGAGGGGGAAGCACTCGCATTGGCAAGGGTGTTTGACCTGACATGTTGAGCATCGAGCCAAGAAGGCCCTAATAAGGTTAAAAACCCCTTAAATACATATTTTTGATT
>NC_089325.1:22307881-22355786 GCF_036669915.1 Pocillopora verrucosa | reverse complement strand
CCGTGGGGGCACTTTTCCTATCTGTCAAATATCGAATAACAGATATATTAATTCAAGTGTTATTACGTTTTCTTATATTTTGGCGTCTGGGTTTTCAAAAATATCTCACGGCATTATCATAACATGAAATCGATCGCATAAGGCGTACGCGAAAGACAAAACAAATCATGAAAAGGAAAAAAATAATGCTCTTAAAAGTTCGTTGCTGTAACAAGTAGAGCCTAACATACAAATAAATCAATAAAACGCACACACAAACAAAGTTTGGTTGCTCCGCCTTCAGTCCGTATTTCCGCCTTGTTTCTCGTGTAAAACCATTGTCACACTCTGCCCTAATGTGTTGAAATACCGAAATAAACTGCGGTAAAGGACATTTTTTTTTAAATGAACGTGAAACAAAGCCATTTAAGATTTAGTTGTAAACTTCAGTTCGGCTTTATTAAAGGCCCAATTCATTCAAACCGACCCTCTGTCAGTAGCATACCCCAAGGACACTAAGAATCTACTTCTCAGTTCGTGTGGCCTGCTACAAAGAAAGACTGTTGAGTCCCGTGGGGGCACTTTATCCTATCTGTCAAAAATCGAATAAAAGATTATATTATTCAAGTGTTATGTACGTTTTCTTATATTTTGGCGTCTCGGGTTTCAAAATATATCGCACGGCATGATCATAACATGAAATCGATCGCATAAGGCGTACGCGAAAGACAAAACAAATCATGAAAAGGAAAAAATAATGCGCTTAAAAGTTCGTTGCTGAACGTATAGCAAAAAAAAGAAAGAAAAACAAAAGAACCTAAAATAAAAATAAATAAATACAACGCACACGACAACCAGTTTTGGTTGCTCCGCCTTCAGTCCGTATTTCCGCCTTGTTTCTCGAGTAAAACCATTGCACACTGTGCCTCATGTGTTGAAATACCGAATTAAACTGCGGTAAAGGACATTTTTTTTTTTAAATGCACGTGAAACACAGCATGGTGGGGGGGGGGGGGGCTTAAGATTAAGTGTAAACTTCAGTGTCGGCTTCAGTAAAGGCCCATTCATTCAAACCGACCCTCTGTCAGTAGAATACCCCAAGGAACACTAAGATCCGACTTCTCAGTTCGTGTGGCCTGCTACAAGAAAGACTGTTGAGTCCCGTGGGGCACTTTTCCTATCTTGTCCAAAATCGAATAAAAGATATATTATTCAAGTGTTATTACGTTTTCTTATATTTTTGGCGTCTGGGTTTCAAAATATATCGCACGGCATTATCATAACATGAAATCGATCGCATAAGGCGGACGCGAAAGACAAACACAAATTATGAAAAGGAAAAAAATCAATGCGCTTAAAAGTTCGTTGCTTAAAAAAGTAGAGCCTAAAATAAAAAATAAATAAATAAAACGCACACACAAACAAAGTATTGGTTGCTCCGCCTTCAGTCCGTATTTCCGCCTTGGTTCTCGTGTCAAAACCATTGCACACTCTGCCCTAATGTGTTGAACATACCGAAATAAACCGGGGTACAGGACATCCTCGAAAACAACATCGTAGACCACATTGCTTGGTCCTGCACAACCGGTTTGAAGACTTTTTGCGTGCTTCACCCTCATCAGCGAAAAAAACTCGAGTGCTCCACCGATTGCTAAATTTGCTGCGAGAGGAATTCTTTTGCTCGAATGTAAAGCGAGATGCCGTTGGTGGTGTCCCCGCTCCAAACGGATTCACTTGTAGCTGCAACCTCCTGCAAGCTCGCGTTAGAAAGGTTTTGCATTGTTTCAGGCACCACGACAGCCTCCTCCAACCTCTGACGCTGCATCAATTTACATCCGGTTCCTCTACGCCGTAATAGTTTGCGTCTATGACGTTGCTTTCGAAGAAGTCCTTTACCCGCTGTATATTCTGAATCCAAACAAATTAAGCATTCCTAGAATGTACAAACTGATTTGGAGTCTTTTGTTATTTTCAGTAGATAGCTTACTGATTGTTTTCCCAGGGACACCTTGAAACTTTTCTAGATTTTCCATTAATCCGTGGAATAAATACATAATGTAGAGCTGCCAGATCCAGTTCGTCGTTCGGATTCAGAAGATTGTTCCTCTCTAAGAAATGAGAAGAGGAGTCGGAAATACTCACGTGACCATTTTCCGCATGTCCTCTCCACAGCCGTCTCTATCCTCTGGTTATGGACCGAACTAACTTGTCAAAATGCTGCCGCGACCTTCTCCTCGTTTTTTCAACCATAAGGCGCGCAACTTCCGCATTCTCATCCACCTCTTATCTGTCCTCCACCCGTGATGGCCCACAGAATTCAGTTGTGGCGCCTAAGAATAAATTGGCACCCCACTGTTGCTGCCCTATTATTGCTGGCACAGCGGAGGAATACAACAAGCCTCGAATATCCGTCTATCCTCCGTGCACGACCAACCTCCATCTGAGAAAAGAGTTTTAAAACACCTTTCACACGGTACTCACATTATGAGTGGGGAAGAGTAGAATATGGTGCATTTTTCTTCTACTGAATTCCATAGATACATTAAAGGAAGTAACAGGTATTAATTCCCGAATACAGACGAATTACAGCATGTTAAAAAATGCTGTTGATGAGGAACGTAAATGTCTTCCGCTCTGATCATTTTTAATTTTCCTCAAGCATTATTGTAGAACAGTGCAGGCGATCTAAAACAATGTATTTATGGTATTTTTTAGGTCTGTTACTTACCGTATCAGCTTGTGATTGCCATCCAAGTGCCACAGGCTGTTTGGGCCTACAATATATATTTCAAACACTAATAAGTCAACGATCCTGGGTTTGATCATTGTTATTTATGATGAAAGTAATTGGCTCTATTCGAGAACGAATATCCAAAGTCAGACTCCAGATATGGTAATGTTGGACGGACAGGAGCTCCTTTTCTGTTAAGGTCGACGTGTAAAAAATGGACATCAAAACCTGCACAATTCTCTTAGCGACACATACTTCATGCGGTGCAATATGGAAATAAGCAGCACACTTGATCACATCTATTCAAATCTATGATTTGCGGTTCAAAGTTTTATAACTCAGAACGTAAAATTACCTGGAACGCTATAAGTAACTCTTGGGGTCAAATTTCTCCACCGCAGGCCTGCACCTATAGGATCATGGCGAAATAATGCCTCTGCGATGGCAGATCTTCTAGCGTAGAGGGATCGAGCCGCTAATTCACCCTCGATCATAATGATGCCCGCATTCACACTTCTGGACTTTATTTCAGCCACTATATCTATCAGCTCTTGCATACCTAGCTTCCTTCTTCCATAATGCTTTCTTCTTTCCATTTCATGATAGATGCGACGTCTCCATATTGTTGAAATCGAGACCCCTGCGAAAAGTATTACAGGTAAAATCGTATGAGACACCCTTTATAACGGCGAATATGAAACATAGATCAACCTGTGGCCAATATAAAGCAGCCATATCGATGTTCAAAAACTTTTTAAAATATGAATTAAAATAAAAGAGAACACATCCATTCTCGAAAAAAGGAGCATGACAAAAAAAAAAAAGAAAAAATACGAGTGACTCCGCGTGAGCATTTTCTTTATTATGAAATTACTTTCGGCTCACCTAGTGCTTTCGCTATTTCTACCCATGACAAACCATAGGAGCGCATCACTTCCAACTGCTCCTTCGTAATTACGTAGGATGGTCTACCAACCCATTCCGTTGAGGTCACAGGTGCCCGGTAACACAACTGCTCCCTTAGAAAAGGAACAAGGCAGCTGTACTGCTCGATAACTTTACCAATCCTTATTTCTATGGTCGACAGACTTTGAACTAATGGGGCCAAAATGTCCTCAGCACAGGGTTTCGTGGTAATAAGATGCCATTGGATTTTTTTTAAATTCATTACAGCGGCTTCCAACTTAGTCCAAAGGCCGGTTAGTCTTTCTGGAGTTGAAGTACTGTCCTCAATGGCAGATCGGGCTGTAAAATAAAGCGCTTGAACGTCCAGCACAAAGTGTTCTATCGCGTCCGGATTGAGACTAACAACTGTAGAAGAAGTATGTCATTAAATAAGACAACATTGACCGAGGGTCTCAATGGGGTAACCGTTAACCGTAAAACGGCCACAAAATTTTGCCTTTAGGCGTAAAAATTGACGAATTTTAACCGCTAATCGTATAAAAAAAAGTTGACCGTACACAAAAAAATCCTGGGACAGCAATGGAGAGAGATTAACCATTAGCCGTATATGGGGAAAATTTTAACCCTTAGCCAAAAAATCCAACACCCTTTTGAGATCTTCTTGACCGTTTTGGTAGTCCGGGACCTAGAAGGGGGAACGAGATATATTCTTATTCTAAAACACGAAATTGCGCCGCTCAATACATTTTGTCCTTTGTTTTCTCGATCAAAATAATTTGCGCCCCTGTAAATCGCAGAAGAAGCAGTGGAATACGAATACTTTTCACATAATGACCACAATGGCGTTTGAGTAAGTGTTCTTGGAAAGAAGCCTGATACCTACCTGATGCGGGTTGAAGGATGCAAATTACAAGACACCAGGAAAGAAATCTATACCAGGAAAACTTGTTTACATGCATCGTAGCGTTGAAAGAGAGGTTTTCCTTCCACGAGACTGGCAGTTTATAGTTCCCTTGAATTTTTCGACAATTTATCGCCAATTGTAACTTCGAGCTTTCTATAATTTTAACAGCAAACAGGAACCTTGTGAAAGATTCATAGCACACGTCCCGCAGTGAAATTAAATTAAAACAAAAGGTCTTTCTCTGTTGTGCCTCACCTCTTTGTTAGAAATTAACTGCAAGTGACAACCATTTCCTAGAGTTACAAACTCGTAACTCTGACTTGGCGTACGGAAGCAAATTATATTCATAAAAATCCATTCATCGAATAGGAAATGACTGACGTGTAATTTTATAAAATCTCAAGAATGTTAACCAGCTCGTGCAAAGCCTTGGATCCTAAATTCATTTAATTATGAAAAAAGAAAAATTAGAAATGTCACACCACCAGTAATCATCATTTCGGATATGACGTTGACGTTACATTTGATACCAGCATAGGAGTGTTTCTCTAAGTGGCACTACTTTTCAGATGAACGAGGGAAGTTCTTTTCGCTCCCTACAACAGCTTGTTTCATCTGTACAAACAAAATCTTGAAATGTCTGGTGATCACAGCGTAGGAGCCATCGGGCCTATTTTTGACCCCAATGCACAAGTTGGTTCACAGGACTCACAAATTGCAGGCGGGCTACCGGGCGCGAAGCCCTACCGAACATTCGTTTGGGTGGACGACATTGCGCAAGTAACTCAAAACCCAACTCTTGCCCCAGATGGCAAAAAGGTCAAGTTCGACCAGAGGCTTTGCGGAGACGCTATGGTGGCGCACCTAAAACGGGAAATTCCCGAAATCACGGCGACCAGGTGAGTAAGACAGTTTTCCACAAATATGGTCTACATTCTTTCAGCACCGCACCAGCTTAGAACTTAAAATGGCGAGCGTGAAAATGGTGACTGAATTCTAGTTTCAGCCACTTTTCTACGCAAATATTTTTTATTCACTGAATCAGCTGGTTGTTCTGGACTAATGTTCCTGGAGCAGCGCTAATCGCGCGTTTTTATGTTGTGAATTCCACAGGGATTCCACCGCAAATCGATGAGAGGGTTGCGCTAGTAAGATAAAGTCTATTTTAAACTCATTTATTTCATTTGACAAAACTTAAAACCCTTATTCTACGATAACTTCATTTGACAAGACTTAAACCCCTATTTTAAGATAACCTGATGGCTAACTTAAAACACTACGAACAAAACAGTCACTAATCAAACACGCCGGCAAAAAATTCAACAATTTCCGGACAATCATCCTAACATAACCACACAAAATTGTAATTCAGTATTATCAACTGAGTTGCATCTCAGTTGATGACACTAAATTACCCTTTTATACTCTCCTAGCGACGCAGCACCAAAATTTCTTTAGAATCCTATCCCTTTTATTCACAACCACACAAAGTTGAGGATTAAATCGAGATTTCTTAAGTCGAGAGATCAATGTGAAGTAGGCTTAATTTTGTGACTGGCAGTGTCAAGCGGGCAAAATAACGTGTAAATAGCTGACCCGAAGGGTCATTCAAGTGCAGTCCAATTTAGACCGCGGATTTTGATGATCAATGGAATACAAAATTTCGTCTTCTGTGTTTCTTTTTTTAATTAATTCGATCTTCCATTCAGTGCTAAATATAAGCCCTTGTAACAGTTTTTCAAAAACTTGAGGTTTAAGTGATATTTGATCCCTTAGAACACCAGCTCCAATTGTCAACCCCAACCAACTAATTAGACAGCCTCCTTCTATGCATGATTACGCATCAAACTCTCTCTCGTTGCATACTAGGCTTTTTTTGAGAATAGCACAATTTTTAATCAGAAAATCTAATAATACAATAACTACAAAAACAATGCCCTATTAATCTAATAATATTAACTAGATAAGGCATCAATACATTTACTTAGAAAACTTAAAATACTACAATTGATAAAATAAAATCTACAATAGCTTCTATTAATGTTTAAAATGCGTGATAAATACTATTTAAAAACTTAACTAGTTGGGTCTCTACGGTCTTCAGGGTTGATTGTAAGTTCCCTGGTTTGATTTCTTTTACATATTGTTAATAAGTCATCTTGGTACCTGAGCTTTTTATCCGTAGATACCTTGATTATTACAAAGCAAAGCCAAGTGGAAATCATCAACTGTATAAAGTTGGCAGCAATTTGTCTGCAGATTTAATCCGCAAACAATATAAACAGGCCAGCACTAGGGTGTTCCTGTCTGCCACTGTCACAGGGGGGAGCCAAACAGGTAACTCTCCACCTGACTTGGGACAAAGGGAAATCACCACCACAAATCAAGGTAAATACTGAATCACAAGTGATTGCCATAGTAAAAGGAATGAGAAATGTATCTTCTTGATGGCACTTGAATGCTTGATGTCCTTATTTCCATAATCCTGATTCACATCTGGCAAAAATTTCAGCCATAGCTGTAAGTCAAGATAACAAAGAGCCAGTTATTGACCAAACTTCAATATTACAGTGTTTGTAAAAGGATTAGACACATTTATCCAATTGTACTCAGTAGGGTAAATAAAGCACTTGCACTGATTGGATGAGATGTTTGTAGCCATGTCTGCTGAGTCAGTAATTGCTGAATGCTGCATACCTAGTTTCAAATTGAATTAATAATATTAGTCATCTGTCTCATGTCCAGGTGTACAAGCTCCTTCAACTTCCACACAGAGTCAGCTGGAGAAAGGTACCATTCTCTTAACCTTTGATTAAGTTCGTAATTATGTAACTTCTCATAACCTTCTATGTTGATATTGGATATGATTGTAAGGTTCTGGCTTTCATATTCCATTTAGGGACAATTGAATTAAAATCAGCAAGATCATGAAAAAACATTTGTACACAACTTTATAGTTTCCAGATACTGGATTTGAACTCAAACTGACCACCAGTCTTACATCCAATCAGCAGCAACATTACTCCCTTAGTTAAACCACTGAATCTCACAATTATCTTGTCAGGTGAACTTGGGCCCCAATATCAGGGTGACCAGCGTCCAGGTACTTCATGTATATTGTTTGAAATTCAAATCAACAAAAGATAATTTAAGCCAATGCTTGGTCTGCTTTCTCATGTTTTAATTTCCTTTCTTCTCTCTTTCATTTGATACTCAATTAATTTGTGTTTTCCCCTTCATTTTGCAGTGGGTTCAGTGACTTTCAAGCTCTCGGACTCTGGACTTAAATACTCAGGTACCATGAAATCAATACATAAAGGGAGGTTTTAGCGTATAAGATAATTTCAGGATACATTTGTAGCCTATCGTTGGTAGTTGTAGCAAGAAAGAAATTTTTGTTCTACTTTCCCATGACACAACTGTTACCATCTCCATTGTATATATAGCTTATGGCTGCATTTGACTTCATACATATGTCCATTCTAAGAACATCACCCATTGTGAACCATTTGATAGTTTCTCTTAAAATCCCTTCAGTTCTAACTTCAATAGTGCCCCTATATTTACTGTGAGCATAGAATGGAAAACTGACCTAAATATGGTTGTATGGGGGATGGGGGTTTGGAAGTAAGAGCTATATAATTTCACTCTGAGTGGCAGTGGGATCAGATGAGCTCTAAAGTAGACATTAACTTTTACCTTTGCAGGATTGTGTACAGATGGTTTTTGCCAAACCATATTTCATTTAACTACGGCAAATATATGTCCTGGAGTTTCCTTCATTGGAATCCCATTCAAAGCTGTAAGCTAGTTCACATTATACCATAGCTCTAGTAAATGTAACCGGTACACAAAACCTGAAAATAATTATTTTTATAAAGGTGTTTTCAAAATATGCATTATGCTAGAAGTTTGGATTCATTGTAATCATATATTACTATGTGGTGTGGTAGTCTTGATGTAACTCCAAGGGTTCTGATTGGTTCTTGCTTGGTTGGTATTTTTTCTGGTGGAGAGTTTCCACGGAAACAGACATAAGCTGTGCTGTATTATTTTCTTTTTCTCGAAAACCGCAAAAATTCAAAGTAAACATATATTTTCCAAGAACCATATACTAATCTACTTACTAACATCACTAGCTCAAGCCATACTGAGGAATATTGTCCCTTAGTTGTTTTTGTATGGACCTTGCTGTACCCAGTCTGTACTGCCACAGAGGGTCAGCCTTTTCCTGGCTTTTTTCAAGCAGGTATGCTTTACACAACGAGATATTCTTTCTCCTTTTAGCTTTGTTATCACATTAAAAGAGGCCTTCAGATGGCAGTGATTGTGATTTTAAAGGCTTCACACACTCTCTCTTCTGCAGAGAGAGACATGTTGAGGTAGCTATGATTATCATTTTAATAAGTATCGGGAATGTTTTTCAATATCTCTATTTTCTACATATGTATCCATACCCATACATACTGTTCAGTTACCACATCTCCCACTCTATGTATTCCTTAAGCATTTCAAATTTCTTATTTTTTGGTTATACAGTGACCTGAATAATGCCGTCATAAATGGAGATTTTCCTGAGGATTGCCTCTTCTGGATATCTTGCATTGATTCCATAGATGGAAAAGAAGGTACATACATGATATAGGGCCACTAATGAACTACAGTATTTCCCTGAACAAGTGCCCGGGCGCTTATTTAAAATTATCAGCTAAAAGGGGAGGTGCTTATTTGAAGGAAGGTGCTTAATTGAGATAAGTTTTCCTTTCAACAAAAACAGAAAATAAAATGCTATACTGTTATTCATGTAGATGTTAAGTCAGTATTAACTGAGCTGTCATTATTTATCAACTGTTTTCTTCAAATGCATCCCAATAACTTTATAATCAATGAAATTACAGGTCTCTGTAGAATAGAGAATAGTGTAGTTGAGCCTGGGAAGGCTAGAGTATTTACCAAGGGCAGGGAAATAGGACAAAAATGAAAAGAACAGATAATGCACAGAAAAGAACTCTGTAAGCACATGATGATGGAAATAAATAGAAGTGAGTAAAGGAAAAGGAAGTACTTTTCTTTACTGATTCTGCTGAAGTTGAAGGTTAAATAAATTGGCCATAAAAACAGGTTTTCCCTGTATCCCTGCTAATTTAAGAAATTGAGGGGGGGACTTATTTGACATTTAGGCCCAGAGGGTGGCTTTTTATTCAGAGGAGGGGGCATTTATTAGAGCATGGGCACTTATTCAAGGAAATGCAGTAACCAAACACCAAAAATGATATTAAGCTTTTACATAAATTGTGTAGATCCCAAGCTAGTTTTACCATTAGCAGGAAATTAAATGATTTTTTTTTCTGTTTCTAGCCATGCAGGCACTTGGTGGCCAAACTCTTGGTGCACCTCAGATTATTCTGTGTACACCATCCATGGGGGGGTCAAGCCAACCCACACCTGTGGAGAGATATGCAGGTAAAAAATTCAATTGAGTTTTGCTTTACTCCAAGATAACTTCTATTCTGGAAAAGCGTCAGCCATTAACTGAAAATTTGAAGGTTACTGTAAGAACTCTCTTGATGCAAAAGTATGGGTATTTCCTCATAGTGCATACAAAACAAGCAAATCAAAGCTAAAGCTATTATAATTAACTTTTTTTTTTTATTTTTACAGGGAGCTTTTTGACTTTTCCCAAATAAGTGAAGCAGTGCAAAGGGCAGCAGAAGCCGTGGAAATTGCACATGCCAACTGGTAATAGATCTTTCTGGAGTCCCTTTCTTGTTGGACAAAGCTTTAATTTTATGTGCACCATGATATTACAATATGGTACAATTTTGTCTGATACATGGAAAAAATTGATTAAAGACCTCATGTAATCAAAGTAGTGCTCAAAAAATTGTTGTCAACAGTACTGAGCAACTTACTGGACATATTTTAATAGCCCAGGCTTGCATAATTGTCAGGCTGAAAAAAATGTTCATTTTGCCCAAAAATGGCCATAACTTGGATCAAGTTGTAATCAAATAAATTAAACCACACTTGCATCGCAGAAAAAACTGTTAAGTCCTGAAATCAACTATACTTGTCACTCTGATGAAGGGCTTAACACTCAAAAGGCAAGCGTAGAAACTCTTTACAGTGTCCAATTTGCATTTATTTAAGATTATCTTGTTTTACCCTATAATGTGTCAATTTTCTCTAAACATATTTGATTACTGCTAGGAGGAAGATTTTGGAATCACGAGCTTTGCAGATTGAACAAGATGAGGTGTTCCATGCAGCTCAGGAAGCAGATGCTTCTAAAGTATGGTTATTTCAACAGATTTTTACCTTAAAAAAAGGAGATTTCTTTAGCCTTCTTCTGCCTTAACCTTCATTATCACAGTGGTTGATACAGCCTTTATTTTCATACATACAAGTTATAGATTGATTGGCTAGTGGGCAACAGGTTAAATGTTTTTTGATAATTATATGCACCAAACTAGTCAGCAAGAAGAGAAAAAGGATTGAATGGTAATTTAGAATTTGATTGCATTAACCATTACAAATCATTTGAGGAAATTCATTAAAATAAAATGATACAAATCCCAGCGTACCAATGAACACATTTGCATTCTTCCAAATGATGAAAATATTGATTTCTTTTTAGAACCAGCTGCAAACAAATATTTCTGTCAATAACACTTAAAGTTAGAGACTTAAATTTGGTATCAGCTACATCTTAATTATAAATGTTCTTACTTAACAACAGAGGAACCAACCACAAGGTGCAGCAAGGCCAACATTTCAACCTACAGAAAGAAAAGAAAGAGAATTAAGCCTCCCCAAAAATGATATAGTAAGTGCTTCATATCTGAAATAATTAAGACTGTATTTGTGTTGTTTTAAAATGCTCTTTCATGTGATGCAAACCCTTTTGCAGCTTACTTAAATGGGGTTATACATACATTTCAACTCTCACAGCCAGCAAACATGCTCAATGAGATCTGGAAAAACATAATTATAAGAAGAAATAGATAAAATATTTCAAAGGTATACATTTTCTATCATTATGTTGTCTTTTTCAAGATACAAGTAGCTCTTAAGATTTAATGAATGGAAAACAAATATGTTTCTGACACAGGCCGAAGAAATACGCAATTTGCGAGAAAATCGGATGAGAAAAGGACCAAAAGATGGTGTAAAGATTAAAGTTTACACGCCCAGTGGTTTGTTCAAAAGAACGTTTCACAGAGGAGGTTGCTATCAAGTAAGTATGCATGATAACCTTGAAAGCAAATACAGCTTTAAAATAATGTACACAATAATCCAAATGTTTTGATATTTTAAGAAATTATAAGAGTTATAATAGCACCACAACATGAGAAAGGAGATTTGCTTTTAAAAAGTGCTGCTGCACATCCCCTCATGTAGCTCATATTATGCAATTTTTTATTAACTACTTGTAGGAGGTGTATGACTGGCTTGGGAGTAGCCAGATGCAGCCATTGTTCTTTTCGCTGGAGACACAGGAAAACAGGACAGTATTTCCAACAGAGGCTATTAAACCTCCTGGAGAGGTGCTGCGGCTAGTAGAAAAGGTATTGAATCAATTAACCAATTCAAGTATTGGTGTGTGGTATTTTTAACCCTTGAATTAGGTTCAAACCCCATGTTTCTTTTTTTGCAATCAAAAACTGCAGATTATTTGATAATGCCATTCGGAGAACTTTGTTATCTTGTGAGCAATATTCAGTTTTCATCAATCACTGTATGTTGGGCAACACTCTAAAATGAACTACATGTTTGAACATTCTTTGCCAGTCAGACTAGAACTGAGTTGAAGTTTTTTTCTTTACTTCCAGTCTGAACAGGAAATGGAAAAACTCATGTCAGAGTCCCCAGAAAAAGTAAGTACACATGTTGTACTTACAAGTTGAGGCTTTTTAACACTCTATTTCATCTCTCCTGACTTTTCATACTGCTTCATCCACATGGCCACAGTTATCATAACATGTACCAGAACACCTCTATATGTGTGTATCATCTGTTGCCTGCAGATTGCAATTCTTTCTGTCTGTGTAATTTTAGCCAGACTTATTCCAGTTTTTTTTTTGTCTGGTTAAATGTTGGGATTAGGTGATATAGGAAACCTTAGCTAGGGTTAGATTTGCCAGCAGCTGCTTGGCTACAGATGCTTACACACACAAGCCCGATTAATTTGATGACCATTATCTTGGTTATATTGTTAGTCACTAATTCCATATGTTCTCATCAAGATAATGTAATTGAACATCATTATAATTATAAACACTATAATAGATTACTTTTACTTTATAAGATCCTTTTAATGCCTATAATGTACATCCCTTGATATTTTGAAAGGTTATAGTGAACATTCATGCTATATTAAAGCATCTACAGTTAGTAGTGAATTTCCTGAACACCTGTGATGATAAAAAAAGACCCTGTCCTTGCTTAAATGACAGAAAACACAAGGGATGTTTTCAGAAAGTGTATAAAAATGTTTAAGTATGAGATTGAACGTAAAGATTTTGCATTTAAGATTAAGTGGATTGGAGAAATTTAGCACGTTTAGTTATTTTAAATGCCCCAGTTTTCTATGTTTTTAACTTTTTTAAGTGCATCTTTTTTTTCGTCTGGTCATTTTTTCCCCCTTCACACAGTTTTCAAAGTTTACCTGGTTAGTCTTTTAATGCATTTGGTGATTAAATTTTAATTTACTGTTGAGAACATCTACAGTGTTTTCTGTCAATGCCAAATCCAAGAGCAATTTTGCGAGCATTGCTTTAATTATAGGTTCACATGCACACATTTATAGATAACTGAAAAGGAAATAGGGAGGGCATTGACATCTGTCCCTTTACGTACTTTTGCAACTAGAGAAAAACACACCTGAAATTCCTCAACTCAATGTATTTCAGAAAATCTTTCAGCTAGATTTAGTGTTAGAAGGTGCTTTTGTACCTGGAACTTGCAACCTGTACTATAGAGGTGGATGGTGTGTTCCTTTGCAAGGTCTCACCTAGAGCTCTATTGCTAGATTTGACAGCGGAAGGTGCTTTTGTACTCTGGAGCTTGCAACTTCTACTATAGAGGCCGAAGGTGTATTTGTCTGTAACGGCACAACTAGGGCAGGGGTTCACCTGGTGTTCTATTACTAGATTTAGCAGTGGAAGGTGCTCAAGTACTCTGGAGCTTGCTATTTCTACTATAGAGGCAGAAGGCGTGTTCCTCTGCGAGGTTTCACCTGGAGTTCTATGACTGGATTTAGCAACGGAAGGTGCTTTTGTACTCTGGAGCTTGCAACTTCTACTATAGAGGCAAAGGTGTGTTCCTCTGCAGCCCTGGGCGAGGACTCACCTGTAGTTCTATAGGTAGATTTTGTGGCGGAAGGTGCATAAGTACTCTGGAGCTTGCAACTTCGACTATAGAGATGGAAGGTGTATTCCTCTGTGGTGCTACAACTAGGGCGAGGTTTTACCTAAAGTTGAATAACTAGATTTGGTGGCGAAAGGTGCTTTTGTACTCTGGAGCTTGCAACTTCTACTATAGAGGCAATAGGTGTGTTCCTCTACAAGGTCTCACCTGGAGTTCTATAGCTAGATTTGGCAGCAGAAGGTGCTCAAATACTCATTAGCTTACAAATTCTACTATAGAAGCGGAAGGTATTTCCTCTGTGGCACCGCAACTAGTGCGAGGTCTCACTTGGAGTTCTATTACTAGATTTGGCGGCAGAAGGTGCTTTTGTACTCTGGAGCTTGCAACTTCTACTATAGAGGCAAAGGGTGTGTTCCTCCGCAGCCCTGGGCGAGGACTCACCTGTAGTTCTATAGGTAGATTTTGTGGCGGAAGGTGCTCAAGTACTCTGGAGCTTGCAACTTCTACTATAGAGACGGAAGGTGTATTCCTCTGTGTCGGTACAAGTAGGGAGAGGTCTCACCTCAAGCTCTATTAGCAGATTTGGCGGTGGAAGGTGCTTAAGTACTCTGGAGCTTGCAACTTCTACTATAGAGGCAAAAGGTGTGTTCCTTTGCAAGGTCTCACCTGGAGTTCTATTGCTAGATTTGGCAGCAGAAGGTGCTTTTGTACTCTGGAACTTGCAACTTCTACTATAGAGGCTGAAGGTGTGTTCCTGTGCGGTAGTGTGACAAGAGCAAGGTCTCACCTGCAGTTCCAAGATTTGGTAGTGAAAGGTGTATTTGTACTCCGGAGCTTGCAACTTCTATTTCAGGGTTGCAAGGTGTTTTCCTTGGTAGGGGCTCTGCCATTGTCACTGTTAGTCCAGATTTACACTTGTTTCATTGAATTAGGAATAAAGGGGTGTTTTTCTCACTTAAGTATCCTTATCAGTTGTAGTATTGTATCATTTCAAAGATATTTTGTTTTAATATTAAAATAGAATTAAGGAACTGAAAGAAATGCTGAGAAGTCTTAACTTCCCATTTGTTAGACAAAACTTGGACGTTAAATTCTCCTAGAGAAAGACAAATGAAGATAATCTATTTCTGTAATCAATAATTCTTTGAGCCAGGGATGCTTCCACTCTTCTCCTATTTCCTTCCAGGTGTCATTCAAAGGAACTGGCCCTTTACAAACTGACAAAGATCTTAATTCCACCATTGAGACCAGAGGTATGTTTTGATTGGTTTTTGTTCTAGCCTTGCAAGTGCTTTTCACCTCGTATCTAGCTTGAATGCTTTAGAGTAATGCAAACAACACTATTACTACTGAAAGTAAAGTAACCAGGAAAGTTTGTATACTAAATTAAATTAATAAAATTGTACACTAAAATGGTGTTAATGACCCATTTTTCATCTTGTTTAAAAAGAGTGAAAAATAGATGTGCTCCACAATTATAATTGGATAGTTACAAGTAGATGTACACAGAAAATATTTAGATTTTTTCCCAATATTGGAATATTATTTGACTTTGGTATACATTAAAGAATGTCCTCATCATTTGGAAGTTCAGGTCATCAGTTTTTCAAACTTCTATAATCAGGGTGACCACAAAAACAGTGTGGTCAATAGCCAGGACTTGATTGAAGAAATACAAGTAAATAACATTACATATTAGTTAAACAATACTTTAAAAATTCAATTTAGCAGATGATAGTAACAAGAGCATTGGAAAGAAAGTTAAGAAGATGAAGAAGAGAATAAAAGAACTGGACAAAAAGGCAACAAAAGGGGAATCAAAAGACACAGATGACAAAAAGAGGAAAAGAAAGAGAAAACCAGAAGACAACAAAAAGTCAAACTTAAATGTAAAAAAAATGAAAGCCAAAGAAGATGACATTGAAATGAACAAAATAAGTAGACGTCAAATGAGAAGGCTAAGAGCTAAAGAAAAAAAGAAAAGTAAAACTAATAAGTAGGAAAATCTATCTTAGGTTTTATTGCAAGTGACCATCTATATATATGTATTTCCATTAAAACATTTTTTAGCTATTTTTCTCTAAAGTAAACTTGAAAAAAGGAAACTTTTTATGGACCTTAGCTAGTTATACAACACAAATGTGAGAGAACGAGTTGTACTGCGACTTGCTCCCTCACATTTTGGCTACAACATTTAATGAACTGAATTCAAGAGTCTTAACCCTTTAAATCCCAAGATCTGATAGTTAATTCTCCACTCTAGCTGCTACTCATTTCCTTGCTAATTAGTTATGAGAACTTGCTGCTAGATCAAGATAGCAGCTTCAACCTGACAAGATTGAATATTCACATTATCTGTTTGCTGAATAATGTATGGGATATTGTAGGGAGAAGTTTTGTGTTAATCACTTCCAGGAGTTAAAGGGTTAATGCATTGTTTTTATATCTCACTCGTAGGGAATTAATTTATCATCACCTCTCTAAAATACTGAATTTCATTGTATAATTTGTTTAGTTTGATTTCAAAGCACCAGGTGTAAATTAAGATATTTTCACTGATGATGATGTTTAATGTCGTTCTTTTTATTTAAGATTTTTACCTGATGTCTGCTGAATTGTACTCTGTTTGCAAGACAACTTTTTGCTTCAAATACACAACCATTAATACAAAAGAAAGAGAGCCCATAACATGTCATTAACCTTGCTGTTTTAAAATAAAAGATGGGCTTTATACATTGAATTCCGGTTGAGTGGTTACTGATCCCTTGCTTAGTTTGAGCTGGTCAAGTGGTTAACCCTTTACACTCTTACATTGTCAGTCATATTCTGTACCCTGTTTTCTTTGCATCCCCTTGGATCCCATTTCTTATAGTACAGACAAGGAGAATTTGTTTGACAATCAGGAGCCTCTTAAATTGGAGTTAATTTCCACCATTGTCTTGACTTTTACATTTGATCCAAGGGTGATACTGTAAGCAGAAAGGAGAAGCCAGTCGCAATTTGGGGGTTTTAAGGGTTCACTGATGGAAACAGTGAATGATAACCGAAATTTAGCATTTTCGTAGACCGTGCTTGAGATAGTGCTGTCAAATTACGCATTTACTGAGCAACAGCAAATGCATAATATTTAGTTTGACGTTCATTGAGCCGTACAAGGCTAGATTTTTGAAAAATACGACAATTTTTTTTGTTTAAAACTAATGTACAAGCACACAATATTCGTACATTTTATGTGTTTCGGCTTTCAATTATCAGCTTATGTAACCGCGTGTGCCAGGTACACAAAGTTCAAGAGTTTGCTACACAAAGGTATAACATAACTAGTGGCTAGATTCTATGTGCATACTACGATTAGAGACTTCATAACCCTACCTCAACAGTCATAACCTCCAAATCAGTGCTTGCTTCAATACTTTCGAAGAAGTGGTGCTTATCGTTTTTGTAAACTAAGTGAACAACTAGCCCTAGCCAACGGTGTACCGTGGGAGGTCTGGGACGGAGTCAACCCTGGATAATCCGACTCGTGATTGAGGAATTAATCAAACTCGATCAAACACTCGATTAGTGATGTAGGTTATTATAGGCCTCGATTCTCGATAAGTCTTGTTAGGCTCGGCGATAAGTCGAAATCCATTTAAATAGTAAATACAGACATGGGAAATAATATCAGGCTCGGAAAATAATATCAGACACGGGAAATAGCAGACAATGAGGAGGTCTGAAAGAGGCCAACAATAACGGACCCTGTTAATTGATTTCCGACACGAAAATTAATTTTTCGATAGGGAAAATACCCAGACTGAATTTTGAACGGTATGTTACGCCATACTAACCCTGAAACCCTAACCCTGAAACCCTAACCCTGAAACCCTAACCCTGAAACCCTAACCCTGAAACCCTAACCCTGAAACCCTAACCCTGAAAGCCTAACCCTGAAACCCTAACCCTGAAACCCTAACCCTGAAACCCTAACCCTGAAACCCTAACCCTGAAACCCTAACCCTGAAACCCTAACCCTGAAACCCTAACCCTGAAACCCTAACCCTGAAACCCTAACCCTGAAACCCTAACCCTGAAACCCTAACCCTGAAACCCTAACCCTAGGGAAAAGGGAAAATACCCAGACTGAATTTTGAACGGTATGTTACGCCATAGGTTAGGGTTTCAGGGTTAGGGTTTCAGGGTTAGGGTTTCAGGGTTAGGGTTTCAGGGTTAGGGTTTCAGGGTTAGGGTTTCAGGGTTAGGGTTTCAGGGTTAGGGTTTCAGGGTTAGGGTTTCAGGGTTAGGGTTTCAGGGTTAGGGTTTCAGGGTTAGGGTTTCAGGGTTAGGGTTTCAGGGTTAGGGTTTCAGGGTTAGGGTTTCAGGGTTAGGGTTTCAGGGTTAGGGTTTCAGGGTTAGGGTTTCAGGGTTAGGGTTTCAGGGTTAGGGTTTCAGGGTTAGGGTTTCAGGGTTAGGGTTTCAGGGTTAGGGTTTCAGGGTTAGGGTTTCAGGGTTAGGGTTTCAGGGTTAGGGTTTCAGGGTTAGGGTTTCAGGGTTAGGGTTTCAGGGTTAGGGTTTCAGGGTTAGGGTTTCAGGGTTAGGGTTTCAGGGTTAGGGTTTCAGGGTTAGGGTTTCAGGGTTAGGGTTTCAGGGTTAGGGTTTCAGGGTTAGGGTTTCAGGGTTAGGGTTTCAGGGTTAGGGTTTCAGGGTTAGGGTTTCAGGGTTAGGGTTTCAGGGTTAGGGTTTCAGGGTTAGGGTTTCAGGGTTAGGGTTTCAGGGTTAGGGTTTCAGGGTTAGGGTTTCAGGGTTAGGGTTTCAGGGTTAGGGTTTCAGGGTTAGGGTTTCAGGGTTAGGGTTTCAGGGTTAGGGTTTCAGGGTTAGGGTTTCAGGGTTAGGGTTTCAGGGTTAGGGTTTCAGGGTTAGGGTTTCAGGGTTAGGGTTTCAGGGTTAGGGTTTCAGGGTTAGGGTTTCAGGGTTAGGGTTTCAGGGTTAGGGTTTCAGGGTTAGGGTTTCAGGGTTAGGGTTTCAGGGTTAGGGTTTCAGGGTTAGGGTTTCAGGGTTAGGGTTTTAGGGTTAGGGTTTTAGGGTTAGGGTTTTAGGGTTAGGGTTTTAGGGTTAGGGTTTTAGGGTTAGGGTTTTAGGGTTAGGGTTTTAGGGTTAGGGTTTTAGGGTTAGGGTTTTAGGGTTAGGGTTTTAGGGTTAGGGTTAGGGTTGCTTAGGGTTTAGGGTTAGGGTTAGGGTTAGGGTTAGTGTTAGGGTTTTAGGGTTAGGGTTTTAGGGTTAGGGTTTTAGGGTTAGGGTTTTAGGGTTAGGGTTAGGGTTAGGGTTAGGGCTAGGGTTAGGGTTAGGGTTAGGGTTAGGGTTAGGGTTAGGGTTAGCAAGGTTGGTGCGTTAGTAAAAAAAGCTCCATGGTGTAAAGTCGGGATTTTATCAATGCGATTTTTTTTCTCTTGTCATTCCATCAAACCGAAAATAAACGGACTGAATCGGCTGAAAGCCAAGAATCATCGATAAAATGTATACCAATCTGGCAAAGTCCTCATTTCGGAGTCAATAATTTTGCACTGAATATGCGATCGCTCAAATTTCGAACAAAGATTTTGTTTTCTTTCATAGACTGCAAATGTAATGAGCTTAAAAGTAATTAATTTTTTTTTTTTTTGGCCATAAAAATGATAAGTTACCCGTTACATTCAGGCAACGGGTAACTTATATCCGCCCCAATTATCCCCCACTATTGGAAAGTAAAACCTCCGGAATATTCAGAGTATTCAGCAGTACCTACCATCAAAAGGAAAAAATCACTCCTTCTTTAAAGGAAGTTTCGATGAGATCTACGAAAATAGTCTGTGGAAAAAGTTGACCTATTCAAGAAGGGGGTTTTTCAAGAATTTAAAAAGAATTTTTAAATTCTAGAAAAGCAACAAGCTACGGAAACCTGGGAACGTTGTTGCGATCATTTGGTCAATATGACAAGGCCCGAGAATATCAGGAAAAATAGAATTTTCAACTTTTGATAATTCGGCTAATCGCCCGGTGCACTAACTGTTCAAGTTTAAATAGTTTGCCCGATTAAAGAGAATATATAGACTCAAATAGATGACCGATGTTGTACATTCTTTTGAAAATGTTTCCTTGTAAGAGTGGATACGGTTCATTATCCACCTTTCCCCTACCCTCCCTAAAAGAGGTATAACTTGTTGATCATCACTTATAGGAAGCTAGGCGAGATCCTCTGGAAAATGAACAGCTCATAAAGAGATAGTCATCGAGTACAAATAGCTTACCGTTTCAAGACAGAAGCTCCGATTCAGTACTGTAACAAGTCTTGATTGTAATTTTGTGTTAAAAATCCAACGGTTCTTTCAAAACAATGTATACTGAGACCGGATGTTACCTACAGCCAAAGTGAATTGTTTCATTTTTGCATGCTCACATCCATCATCGGTAAAAAAAACCGAAAACCGAAATACATTTACGTAGATTAGATGACGCCGCTTTAAAAGTAGGATAACAAATATCCGTCTGTCCTTATCTTTCCTTCCTTGGAAGGAACATAATAAATTTCATTTCATGAGTATGTAAATAAATACCGGTAAATAAATAAATAAAAGACAAACAACGTTGATCATTGACTTTGTCTGATTTATTGGTTCTAAAAAGAATCGGGGTTGCTATGAAAAGACCCGTTTGTTTGAAAGCTCGGCTGAGCTCAGCTACTCGTCGCCTTCGGCTTCGCTGTCTGTCTCGAACTCGTTGTCAATCCGTTCTTCTGTGTCTTCTGCTTCTTCTTTCTCATCATCCCAAAGCGCACCATCCTTAGCTCCATCGAGAGCATTGCTGATGCCACAGGAAATGAACGATCTCGTTATCAACTCAACTGGGATCTCTCTCCATGCTCGATAGATCCACCGCAACACCATCTCTTTACTGGGCGCTCGCTTCTTTCCGGAAGGCTTGTAGGTAAATGGGCCGTTAATCATCCGGGCTTTGTACTGCGCACGGACTTTTGCTTTGAATGGCTTACTGATGCACTTATCCAGGGGCTGAAGAACTGGAGTGAGCCCACCGGGAATTACGGCGGTATATTGACATGACTCTCCTTGTAACACATGAAGGGTTAAAGAAGCCAACCACATT
This sequence comes from Pocillopora verrucosa, assembly GCF_036669915.1. Lineage (NCBI taxonomy): Eukaryota > Metazoa > Cnidaria > Anthozoa > Scleractinia > Pocilloporidae > Pocillopora > Pocillopora verrucosa. The sequence goes on along the minus strand of NC_089325.1, from coordinate 22,334,778 downwards.
AGATTTAATCCTAATAACATCAATGGAGATAACTGAATTGAAATTCCTTAGGTGTGGATGCCTTACTATCAAAAAGCATGATAGCCGATAACAAAGTGAACCTATTAAGGAAACAACTTCCAGTTCTCAGAATAATAATGAGGATCAAAATGCACCAATGACAGTGCACCAAAACACTAACAATAACAAGGTGTTACAAATAGCCACACCAACTTTCAACTTCCTTACCTGACGAGGTATAGCAGTTGCAGCATCACAATCAACACACAGTTGATTAACTTGACTCCTACATCTTAGGACAAATGATTAAATTTCAATTCTCAATTAAAAACAAAACTTTCTATAACTTTCCATAGCATAGGTAATAGTAAAACAGGGAGGATAAAAATGATTTAAGTAGAAAATGGTACTTGGTATTTTAGTCAGTGGGCCAGTGTCTTTACTAGGTGTATTTAGTGGTGTAAGAAAATTGACTATTTTAAATTATATGGATAATAGTGTTGTTGTTGTTTTTTTTATTAACTGTCAAAGGGACACTCTTGTTTGACCTTGATTAGTAAATGATGGGTGGCTATGGTTTGAGCTCTTACCCAGGCTATAGTTATAAGGTAAAATATTTCGATACATACAATGTATGTGAGAAATATGACCTTTCACAAACCTTTTTAGGGAGGCTTCCTCTTGCACAACTAAATTACAGAGATGCCAACTCAAATCTGGAGATTTTTTTTTCAGATTAGCACCCCCTCCGACCGAATTCACCAATGCGGCCCCCTCCGGAAAATTTTCGATTTGGACCCCTACAAGCAATTTTGCGTGAAAAACGTGGATCTATCTGTCAGGGTCTTCAATTGGTTTAATACTCATCCAATCAGACTCTCGCTTATATAATGGAAGGGGACAGGGGAGCCGGAGCCCGGTAGAAGAAGGGGGTACCCAATGAACAAAAAAATGAACCAGAAAATGAACAAGAATGTTAAGTTTGGGACAGTTTGAAAGTTACACCCGGGTGTCTGATCCTCTTGATTAAGCTGAACACTGGAGCGATACTATGAAGGGTGGGAGTCGGGAGGTAAAGGGGCACAAAAGTACGGGAAGCGGGAGAACGTGATACGGGAAGCGGGAGAACGTGATACGGGAAGCGGAAGACTCTGGCCCCCCTGTCTCCCCCTACCCCCCCCCCCCCTTTCTAGGAGTAACAAAGAAGAAACTTTTTTCTTTTTATTCGCAACGAATAACGTGCATCGCGCAAGAAAGTGAAGCCAGAAACCGTAATACAAGCATAAGAAGCCAGATCATTTTAGAATTTTGGAATATATGGAGCTTAAATCTTAGTTTTTTTGCGGCCAACTGGTCCAAACTTTCTTTGATCCGGGAGTTTTGGTCACCCGTAGGGAAGAGCGGGAGATTGACTTTGTATAAGGGAGACACCCCGATAATCCGGGGGAGTTGGCATATATGAAATTAGAGGGATTTAATTTCCACAAAGACTTTCCTTTCAAGTTCCGAAGCGACTGCGACAAAACACAAAACCTTAACTAGATATCCGTTTAAATTTATAGATTATACCCGTTTAAATTTTGAAATTTTGCGCCACAATTTTCTTGTCGATCGGGCGATCGATCAATCAGTTGTACTCTCGTCGACTAAAGAGGACCATTTAATTCTGAGGAGAGTTTTCCGTAGCTGAAATGTCGAGTTTGGAAGGAGCTTTTGCGCCAATTGCCATCTAAAGGTATGCGAGTCTCCCTCGGGGATCAATGTTTGACTTAGTTTGTAAGTTTCTCTGACACTCGGCAATTTGACTTCCACTCCCAATTACTTTTGGTTAAGAAGTCGAGCTTTTGAACTGTAGAAAGAGAATATGGTAAGATTTCCGCATAGCTTTATACTTGGATAAAGAAAACAATAGCGAAAACAATAGATTGCCTTTAACACCACGGCTTTATCCAAGAATCATGAGTATGGAGTTTTTCGGAAATCTCTGGCTTTCTTTCACACAATCCAAAAGGATCCATGTCGCACAAAAATTAAGGATAACATGACATCGAAAGATTACTGCAGCAGTCATAGAGATGATGAATTCTTCAGTACCACTGTTGCGTATCAAAGATGAGAAGTTTGACTTCGGAACCGCAAGCTTTGATCGGGTTAGTCTAACACTTCCATGAAAGGCAATCTATGACTGCTCGTGCCTTCTGTTGTATAGTTGTAGAGTATTGCAATAATAAACCTAGTGTGGTTTAAAATGCAGAGGGTTAATGAAAAGCTCATGTGGATGTCAAACTTGAAACAAAAGGGAACTTAGCACAGAGTTTGTACACAGATCAATTGACAGGCTGGGGACAAGGAATGAGTTTAAGAGAATAGTACACTTATTAAATGTGCATCAAATTTATTCTACTTCAAAACTCCACATCTCGTCCACTTTACATACCTGGCACTATGGATAATACCTACTCGTCTAACTCTGAAAGTATTAGGTTTGAGCCCTGGCCACATCAACTTTTATTTGTCTTTTTTTGTCTTGTTTTTTTTATTTCAATTTAAATTATTTTTCATAGGATTTACTGAATCTGTTCAGAGTAAATGCATGTGTGCGAATGTGTGATGACTTAGCTGTTATGTTCAAATTGAAAACAATGTTGAAATGAAGAGGTCAGACCCTGTGAAAAAAATTTAACTAAACCCCAAAAAAGTGAATACGAATCCTAAGAAACCTGATTAGATCTGTTCCACGATGGCCAGTATTAGAACTGAACCAGGATGGGTCACAAGAGATGTAATATGAGTGTCTCACAATAGTCCACCATTTTGAAAACTGTGCAAGTTTTGGGGGAAGGTTTACAGACGTACAGGACACCATGACATAGTGACTATGGCCCTCCCAGAAGGATTGCACAGTAGGCACAAAAATGGTGGCTCAGTGCATTTATTTCTATGAGGGACCTCCAGCTCACCCCACAGGCCACTGAAAACTCATTTTGTTCCCAGGTTATGCTGGAGGAACAAACTACAGGAGCAAAGCTATTTTGCATGTATCAGTTGGGTATATTTCATCCTCTGAGGCAGAATTTTCATCCCATAAAATGAAATGGGCCATTAGATTAACCGGATCATGTGTACTATAGGTGGACTCGGTCGACATATCGGCCGATACATCGGCCGATATATCCGGTATAGGTCGACTATCGGTCAACCATCGGTCGACAGTCGACCGATATATCGGCCGACAGTCGACCGATAAATGTGTCGACCAATAGAGTCTTAAACCATCGATACTCGACCAATGCATGACCGATACTTGACCGATACATGACCGATACATGACCGATACTTGACCGATACTTGACCGATACTTGACCGATACTTGACCGATGCATGACCGATACATGACCGATACTTGACCGATACATGACCGATACTTGACCGATACATGACCGATACATGACCGATACTTGACCGATACATGACCGATACTTGACCGATACATGACCGATACTTGACCGACACTTGACCGATACTTGACCGACACTTGACCGATACTTGACCGATTCACGACCGATACTTGACTGATACTTGACCGATACTTCATCGGTACTTCACCGATACTTGACCGACACTTCACCGATACTTGACCGACACTTCACCGATACTTCAGTGATACTTGGCCGATAATTCATTGCCCCCCGGGGGGGAAGGGTTTATTCCACGATAAAAGATATAAAACTCTAATAAGTAATATGATTACCCCATAATTTAGATGTAAATTGCGTGTCTGGAATCCAGTTTTAAATTTCTCTTGTGCCGGCCATGGCGCGTGTCGTCTCCGGCAGCGAATTCCAAGTCCTTACAGCGGCGAAGTAACGAAGAGATCTTAGACCATGTTTTGTACAACTTACTTTAGGTATCAAAGCATATTTGTGCCCCTTTAATTAAGATGCATGTTCTTTACTTGAAATGAATTAGCTGTAGTGGTGGGTGTCTTCTTTTGAAAACATCTTTCTATCGTAATTAACATATCTTGGGTGAGGAGACCCTTTAATGTGTTTTGTAAACCAATCAAATTGAGCATTCTTTCTTAATGAAGGGTCTTTGCTATAAATACATGTCATACTTAAGTACACGGTCCTTTACCCTCGCTAGTTTTTCAAGTATATTCAACCTATTGAGTGTGCCTGTTAATTTTCCGGAGATAGATGTGGTGTGAGAATTAAGGATCTGTGTTCACTTACAGTATATCAAAGTTATGAGATGTACAACGCACGATGTTTATTGCGTTGGAGACTTACTACACCCTTTTCAAAGGTCAGGTTATATTTGGTTTTATTATCTGTGCTTCGGAAGCTTATTTCATTGGACAATGAATGGCATTTTAACTTTTTTCCGCCGCCGCTGTCATTATTCTTTAAAAGAAAGTGTCACCGACTGTCGATAAAGAGCACACAATTCGACTATTTAAAGGGTTAAAAACCTCCAGTTTGAGACATAAAGGCAAACGGGACGTCGGTAGAGTGAACTCGCAATACTTCCAGCCGCACTTATAAAGTTTTGATTTCTATTTCGTTCTATATCAAGCGCGTGTTTTTAGTAAACGTCAAAACAATTCTAACCCTGTTTGTTCTCATTGGACCGCGAGTTAGGAAATTTCATTTTCCGATAATGCAGTCTTCAACGCTGGTGTACTAAATGGTGGTGACGGTTGAAAATATAGATCGTATTAGGTTCCGTAGCTTTGTAAATCCACTTTATAGGGATACAACTGTTTCGAGATATTTGTCCGACAAAAGCTTAAAAGCGTATGCGACAATACCGAATGGCTTTATGGGTTAAAGCAATTTACCACTGCTTGGTCGAAGTTCTCGTTGCTTCAACGCAATAGAGAGAGATAGCATGAGCACGCATGTTCATGGATTCTCCTTCCTTCCGGCTTAGACTGTGAGCTTCGATCAAACAAAAGCAAATAACCGTTGCCCATACAACCCGTCGGTATTGTAGCGCACGATTTTACGCTCTTGTACGACAACCTTTCTTGAAATGGCTGTTTACACTCTCTCCTCCGTAGCGGCCTATTTGTGTCACAAGTAGGCTGGGAAGAGAGAAAAGAAAGCGCGCTCACATTTCTTTGGAGGGGGGACTGGTGGAATAAAGGGGGGACATAAACGGTTACTCCGCGTTCGAGAGGTTTAAACACGAATTATAGGTGCACCAACAATTATAGGTGCTGCACAATTTGTGCGTCACAATAAACATGGCGACGAAGATCGCACCAAGAACCTGGAAAAATAAATGATTTATGGAGCAAAACAATGGCTGTGTGCAAGTGTTTTAAAAAACATTGGTTAATTTCCTTACTGTCCTCCGTAATACAAGATGTATACTGGTAACTGCAGTTTGTCATCCAAAAAAAAAATTACATTCCAAAACTCAAATGGGAAATGGTTTTTGATCGCATGCATTTTAGCGAAAGCTTAATTGACTTTCTTTCCTTTGATTTGTAAAAAGGCAAGATTTTTCGAGTGGTAAAACTGAGCTCTCCAATTTGAGTGGATGGAGAGGGAACTACTCACGCGCCAAGAGAGTAGCGCGGTAAAAGTTTTGTTTCAATTTTTTTTCTCCCAAAGATGTGCTAGGGTTTTCCCGAAAACTTTCCTCTGTTGGAAAAATGAGGGGGAAAAAAATGCTTGCAGCTCGAAAATTCCCCTCAGTCCCCTCCCCCATTTAACTCTCTTATTTCCGTCCATTAAAAATAATGAGGATCATGGAGATTAACATAATAATTGCTTCAAATTGCTACACATCTTTCAATCACTAACTTTATTTCAGGATAATAATTTGTTATGGTTTTGTACAATATAAAAGTGGATGTGTAATTAATAATTATCAACAGTTCACTATCAGCTACGAAGTTCGTTCCAAAAGCAGTAATTTTTGGTTACTCGTTTTCGTTTTCAACAAAGGTGCAACAACCTTATTGCATAGCATTCTATTATCATTATGATCTACATTTAAAGCCTAAAGAACAGTAACAACAACCAAAATTCCTTCAAAACTTAGGGTTAGGGTTAGGGTTAGCTTCAGTTTGAAAAGGTTATGGTTATAATTTCCTTTATAGCCATCTCTTTTTTTTTTTTTTTTTTCAGAAATATGATGGTTGTTGAATAAGCTCCGCTCTCTAATGAGCGTCCCGCACCGAAAAAAAAAAAATAAACGTGGCGCTTCAAGGAGTAAATACGTTAAGATAATGGATGAACTAGTTTAATTAATTTCTTTAATTATTTTCCCATATAAAAATCATCCTCTAGGTAAAACGGGAGAGGCTTTTGCTCGGTTTTTAATCTACTTGATTAGGCGCGATAATCAATGAGCGCTTCCCTACATTTCGATTCAATTAATTTCATTGACACCTTACCCGTCTCTTCCTTAACCAATTGGACCACTCTCTCGTACTTTTCTTTGTCGATGATTCTGAGTTCGCAGATGCCTATAAAGTCCCTGAGGGTGTTCCGTGGGACACCAGAAAGTCGCATGGCCTCTGCAAGGGAGCACTGGTTCTCTTTCATTGTTTCGAGAACGCCTAAATACCTGTCATGAATTCCTTGTAAATTGGATCCTTTGACAAATCCTAGAATATTAGAAAGAAAAATGTCCTTATTCAGAATTTATTACCATTTATTAACACCCAATCCCGCAGTTAGGCGGTCCAGGCGTAATTATACAAATCGATGAATCAAAGTTTAACTACAAGTCCAAGGTAGGTACACAACATGACCCCAGGTATCAAGGTTGCCTTGAAGGGTGACCAAAACACCACAAGAGTAACACGAGTAACGTAACAGTAACATACAAGTACCTACGTGTACATACGAGTACATACGAGTGACACGCGGGTACAAACAGATACATACGGGTTACATACGAGTAACATAGAAGTGCGAGTACATACGAGTCAGATATGGGTACATACAGATACATACGAGTTACATTTTATTATATACAAGTAACCTACGAATATATACGAGTAACACACAGGTAACATACGGTCAAATGTGGGTAATACGCACGAAACCTACAAAGTAAAATACGAGAAATTGGACCTTTCTCGGAAACCTTCGATTTGTTTTTACTGCTCGGTGTATTCATTGGTTCAAATGATATAGATGTAGAATGTGAACCGCGAAGCACCCGTAATATAAATTATAATATTTTTTTAAAATAAATGTTTGGGTGCTGGAAGAAGGCAATACTGCCGATACAATAAGTCCCCCTGGGTTACTACCCTTTTAAGGAAATTTGGGAGTCCTCACGGGGCAAAGAAATTTGACCAAGTGGGGATTGAAGCCACGACCTCCGAATTAGATCTACCGACTGAGCTACGAGACCAGTACGGGAGCAGGTCGGGGTAATTTAGGTAGTCAATCGCAATAAATGTGCAAATGATATCATATGTACAAAACGGGGTAGTGTGGGGAGAAATTAGCATTTGAGGGTGTGTTTGCGTGTGCTTCGTGTGAGCCTATTGCTGCATAAAATAGCAATAACATAAATTAATAATAAGAAATACAATGAAAATAAAAGAAATGAGAAATAATGAAAATAATAATAAAAAATAATAAAATAATACATATCTCGTTTCTCCCCAGGAGTCTTTGCGTGGGTAGTTATTTGAAGTTGCCCAACCCCCTACCCACGGGAAAAACTGAAAACTTCAAACATTTACCACCCTAGGGTCACAAGGGCCGATCTTGTCCCGGGTATTACCTCGGGATGGTGGTAACCGTAGGAAATCAGCGTTGTTGTTCAGCCTACAGGATTGAATAGTATTTGCATTTTATTATTAGTTTTGTTATCGCAATTTTATGCAGCAATAGGCTCACAGGAAGCTTTAAGGAAGGTCTCTTCCCAGCCCCCCCAGCCGCATCACACACGCAGACACACACACCCTCAAATGCTGATTTCTCTCCATACCGAGCAGTGAAAAACAAATCGACGATTTCCGTTAAAGGTCCAATTTCTTGTATTTTACTTTGCAGATTTCATGCGTATTACCCACATTTGACCGTATGTTATCTGTGTGTTACTCCATGTATTCGTATGTTACTTTTATGTTACTCATGTGTATCTGTGTGCGCCCGTATGACTCGTAATTACTCGTATGTACTTGTATGTTACTCGTAGTGCTCGTGTGGTGTTTTAGTCACTATCCTTTGAGGATCAATTGAATAAATGTAAGCTTATTTGCACCTTATCTTCTTCTCGCAAATGGCTATAGCACGTTTTATTCTCTTCTCTTCCATCCCAACAAGTCGATCTCACCGTAGTGACTTCAACAGAAAAATAGCGCCATCCGAATTATTCCCAAAATCTTCGGCAAAATCTGTAGCCAGATTAGAGCCAAAATGCCAAAAACTGTGCGCATTTTACCTTGAAAATGTTAACAATAAATGTGTAATCAAGAAATGTGCCCATGAAGAGATTCACCTCGATGCCTCGTATACATTATATTTCATTTAGGTCTTTTTTTACAACAGAAAACATATCAACTATCGACCGTATTTACAGCTTGTGAGAAGGCGAGATGCGCGTACTCTTTTGACCATTATCCAAAGACACGTACAACCAGGCTCTTTGGTTTATACTGATGAATGGGCGGCATACAGGCAAATGCAAAGGGTCTTGGGTTTCAATCACCAAACGGTTAATCACTTGGTTAACTTTGTAGACCCAATCACCGGTGTCCACACACAACACGCAGAGAGCAATTGGTCTGCAGCAAAGGACAAATTTAAGAAGATGAAAGGGATCACAAATCCTAACTTCCTACAAGAATACCTTAAGAAATTCATGTGGAGAAGATGGCATGGTGAGCTTCACCCGAATGGCTGTTTTGGACGGTTGATGGAGGACATAGCAGAACAATATCCACTTTAAATACCCAGAGGTGGGGGTACTCCCATATACATGTATGTGCCGCGGGACAGGGTATGGTTTTGGCGGTTATCGTTTTGCCTCTGTTAGCATTGTTTTTTCGTTGTGATCTTTAGATAGGATATGTAAATTGTATTATATATCGGCTAAAAAAGTGCTGTGTGTAAATGGCCAGCTAAACAAAAAGCAAATTCCGCTAAAATTGTCAGCAAAGCGATTTTATCGAGATTTGTGTTTTGACGCACGTGGTTAGCCGTTGTTTAATTATTTTTTTTCCTTGAATAGGGTGTCATATCTCGTGTTTGGACAATTCTCGTTTGTTTCATCCTTAAAGTGGGACAGGGTTTAAGACTCTTCGAGGCACACACTTATTCAAAATTTACGGGAGTACCCCCCTCCCCCGAAACGGGACAGTTCCTGTGACCTTAGTTCAACATTGGTGCAATTTGGTATTTTTTTCAATTTTAGACTCAGAAGCATATACGGTAAAAACCCGCTTATAGGAACCTAATTTTTTCCAAGCAAGGCTAAGAAGGTTTTTGCGAGCAGTCTCTTTTGTTGTGAAATCCCACTGGAACGAACGGGGAAAAAGCCGACGTGATCAACGAGCGATGAGAGGCGAAGCCGTGATCTGCGAGCAGCAGGGGCGCCAGTCACAGCGAAAAGAGATCGCAGCTTGGCCGCTCACCGCTCGTCGATCGCGCCCACTGCTCGCAGTCTAGTTTTCAAAATAAATGAGTTGTTTGTCATTGGAGGGCGTGGCCTATTTTTGGTATTGTATGCATATGTTAAAAATCCAAGCATATATTTACCAAGTTTACAAAGCTATCCAAGATAAACAGAACAAAACGCAACATTGACACATGGAACTGTGTTGTTGCTTTGACTGAATTTCTCAAAAAAAAAGAACCTGTTTCAAAGTTGTAGGCTAAAACAGGTTCTCGTGTAAAAGGAGTTTTAATGGACAATTTTTGTCTAACATTTTCAGTTAATCTATTTTTTCCTTAAAATCTAGCTTCTGAAAAAAGGGTTTTTCACTGTACCTGTAATAAACTCAAACATTGCAATAGTCTAGCACACTCTAGTTATTTCACGCGAGGTATTTTGAGCATTTGACGTCATTTTTCCCTAATTCTCAACCAGGCTATAATTGGAACGAGATAAAGAAATAGCGACTGCAGCTTCTCGGAAATGAAAATACAAATAAAAAAAAGATTTCTAATGGTCGTAATGGATAGATATTTAGCACGGTATTTTAGACAGTCATATTTTACACGAAATTATAAAAAGGGGATATCGACAGTTTGATCGTAGTAGCACTTTAAAAACATTACTTTCCCCCTACACTTCTGGAGGTGGAAGTCTACGAGAAGTTTCCACTTACCCACTTTTTGTTTAACAATTTATTAAAGCTTTGAATATATATCATCTTGAGGCCTCCTTTATCGTAGTCATTGATCATTTGTGTCCTTTTAATTTTGTCCCCTTTGCTTTCCCAGAGAAAGTCATATAGCAGGGTATTGATTTCCTTAAGTGCACCCTAATGCGTTGGAAGAGAGGTTAAAACATGTACAATTTTGGATACTGCCAAAGCTTTTATGATCGTGATTTTACCAAGAAGAGTAAGTCTCCTTGCAGACCAGCTGCTTAGGATGTTTTTTACTCTCTCAATTTTTCTGAAAAAATGGCATCGCAGAACACATCAGAACGCTTTAAAGGTAGTTCAAAATGTCAAACAACACTACTTACCCGCTTATAAGAATCTGAGTTCTCAGTTCTAAATGTACTGGTAGGGTGTACTCATGTGAATTCTAATTCAAAACCAACATGTACATACTACCGTTTTTCATAAATTATTTATACCAAATTTAGAGATTTTTATAGTTCATACATGTTTAAGTTCACTACTTTTGAGAGTCATGTCTTTTATCTTTGCCTGAAGATCATTAAGGTTAATTTGTAAAACAGGAACCTGTTTCAAATTTAGGCTAAATAGGTTCTTATGTAAAGGGGGTCTAAATTAATATTTTTAGGCTAACAGGTTCGTGAATTCTAGGTTCTTATAAGTGGATTAGTACTGTATTTCCGATAGGTGGGTGCCACGGAGTTCCCTATTTAAGGATAAAAAAAATTGATACCGTTGTTACTCTATTCTAGGTAAAATAACAATAATAAAAAAAACCAACAACGTCTGACCTCGCACATTAAATCGCTTTGCTTGAGTTAAACCGCCTAGTTCAGTTTCAAAAGATCATTTACTTTTCGTTTAGCTGGGCAGTTACACACTGCAATTTTAGCTGATACAATTTAGGTGCATCCCATCACCGACATAAACTGGACAGTTAATATCGGTAACGTTGTACAAGCAATATAACGTTGAGGACCTGTTAGAGCTATAAGAGCTAAGGAATAATAATTATTTTAGGTATGTTGGATTAAGGGCAGCATGACATCAGGGATAAAGCATAAGCCGGGTAGTTTTAGGAATAATGGAAATACGTTAAGGTACAACATTAATTACACAAGAGCGACCAACTTTACAATGTATTTTTCCATTACCAAATCGGAACATATATCGAAAAAACCTCGCACTCTTTCTTAGCCTATTTTCTTCTGAGCGATATGCTCGGTAAGTGAACCATACTTGGCCGATACTTGGCCGACACCTGACCGACACCTGACCGACACTTGACCGCTACTTGACCGATACTTGACCGGCAGTTGATCGCTACATATCGGCGGATGCATCGGCCGACAGTCGGTCGATCGTCGACCGATAGTCCACCCATAGTCGACCGATATATCGGTCGACTGTCACCCGATATGTCGACCGAGTCCACCTATAGTACACATTATCCGTGACGGTTTGGCAGGTAATGTCAAAGGTCATTTAATCAATAGCACAGCTCAAGTCGATGAAGGTTTACATCCGTATGTTTCTTTAATGGAGGCCCTGGAATCTATATTGTCCTGCATGAATTATGAATCATGTTTGCTTACAGTTGAATGTAACACTGTGGCTATTTTTAAAATAAGCAATACTTTTTTTAAAATTTTTGACTCGCACAGCAGAAATGTTTGGGTGCAATTTGATACATCAGGAACTGCAGTACAATTGAGAGTATTGTTAGCTATATTGAAGCAGTTTATCCTTACCAAACAGTTGTACCATTCGAAATAAGGGGTATTACAGTTTTCACAATGGACTTAGAGGCTGGCACTATGCATAATAATTTGCATAGGATTGGAGAACCATGTCAGATAAGTGCCCCAATCACTATGCGTGAACTTCACAGAGTCAAAGTGCAAGATTTGTAATTACTGAATAGACTCGAACCAGAAAACAGGAAGAAACTAATTGATAAAACAAGTGAAAGGAAAGCAAAGAGATTGGAAAATCAGGCTGTCTATAGAAAAGAAAAGAAAAAGAATGAAACTGCATAACAAAAGGTTGAACGTCTAAAGAAACTGTCTGCTCGTAGAAAACAAAAATTGAGGGATGAAACTGCCATACAAAAGCTGGCCGTCTAAAGAAACAGGCTCAACAAAAGAGAAAAAGAATCCTTAACGAAACAAGTGAACAAAAAGTAGAACGTCTTATGAAACAGGCTGCTCAAAGGAGAGAAAAATTAATAAATTAAACGGCAGAACAAAAATCTCAACGCTTAACAAGACGGGCTGCTCAAAAGAGAAAAAAATTAATGAATGAAACTGCAGAAGAAAGAACTGAACGTTTATCAAAACAGGTTGCCAAAAGGAGAGAAAAATTGAGGAATGAAACTGCAGAAGAAAGTAGTTTTTTACCTGCTGGGGAGATGAATCTGATTTATTTAAATATAGATCTTTCAAGCAAGGATATCAGAATTGCAAAAATAAAATAGAATCACAAATGAAGCAATATGCTGTTTGCCAAGAAGCTCTTGAGCAAGCTGTTCAAAGTTTTGAAATGAATGACAGAGATGATGCCTGGGACCTCATAGCTCCAGCTACACAACACAATGAAGAACAGGATTCTGTACAGGGCTTTGTAGAGAAGGAACCAGATGTTGTAGAATCTTATGATCACAGTGAATACCTTCACATACCTTCAGCACATGTAGGAAATGAGGCTATTTTAAATGAACTACCAGATGAAGAATATCGGCAACTTGTCTCCTCCCTTAACAGAGAAGAAAAATAATTTTTTTATCATATTTTGCACATACACAGCACATTTAATATTCCAGCAAATAAAAATCTCAAGAACTATAAGTCTCTTGATTCAAGCCGGCTAAACACTTTACGAGCAGAATTGGCAGCTCTTAAGGTAATTTTCTTGGATGAAGTTTCAATGGTTGGAAGTTCCATGTTCAACTTGCAAATTAGCAAACGTCTCCAAGATATAATGGGAAACAAATTAGATTTTGGAGGTGTTTCTATTGCTGCAATTGGAGATTTGTTTCAACTTCAGCCAGTATTTGATCATTATGTCTTTGATTCTCTTGAAACACCTTATGGTCCTTTAGCATGCAACTTGTGGAACAAGCACTTCAGGATGTTTGAGCTGCAAGAAATTATGAGACAGAGCAAAACTTTTGCACAGATTCTCAATCACCTCAGAGAAGGCCTACACACTCACGAAGATATTAATAAACTAAAAGAGAGGATTTGTATCAGCCAAACTGAATCTGAAGCATATAATCATATTCCTCATTTATTTATACAAAATAAAAGAGTAGAAGAATTCAATTTATTAATGCACAATAAAGCACCTGGTCCAAAATTTGTTATACAGGCAACCGACAGTGTGATAGGTGCTCATACAGAAAAACTTAAGGAGCAAATATTAAAACAGATCCCAGTGGATGGCCCAAAAAGAACAAAGCAGTTACGTACTCACTTGTGTATTGCAATTGGTGAAAGGACAGAAATTGCTCTAAATCTTTATCTTAATGATGGCATAACTAACGGCGCTGGTAATGTTGTAAAAAAAGTAACTCTGTATAATCCTCCACATCCACATGGAGTTATCTGGGTTCAATTTGATCGGCAGTGTATTGGTAGAAAAACCCGTCAAGAAAACATGCAACTATATACTCAGGGCATTGATAAGGCACGGACACCAGTGAAACCCATAACTACACAGTTTAATGTTGGCAGAAATAAAACTGCTTCGATTGTGAGGAAACAATTTTCATTACGCCCAGCAGCAGCTAAAACTGTCCATAGATCTCAAGGTGACGCTGAAAGAGAAATTTTTGTAGATTTGGAAAGCCGCAAAGCAATTCCTCGTATCCATTATATAGCCCTCAGTAGGGTTACGTCAATAGAAGGACTCCATATACGCAATTCAAGTGAAAACAACCACGCACAACTTTCATCTTCTTTGAAATTCATCTACAATTTTCCTAATGACATGATCAAAATTTCTTTTCTTAATGCCCAATCCTTACATCGGCACTTCTTGGACTTCAAAAATGATTTCAATTTACAAGCATCTGATTGTAACATTATCTGTGAAACTAGGTTTTCTCCGTGGGATGATGATTCTGTATATCAAATCAATAACTTGCTACTATTTAGAAATGATGATGTAGTCAAAGAGCACGGGGCGAGACCCTACTATGGCATGGCAATCTATAATAGGAATATATTTGCCCTTGGTTATCCTAAAAAGAATAACCTTCATGGAGTTGAAATAACAATTTTTAAACTACATGATTATAGAAATCTGATTATTGCTGGTATTTACAGATATCCAAAAGTAACTTTACAAAATTTGTATATGGCCTTGTCAGAACTCATTGATTTATTGGCTCATGAAAGGTACTCAGTAATAATGGGCGACTTTAACAATAATTTGTTTGATGTTTCACAAACTCATATCATTTTGAAAATGATGTTTCAACAATCAGGATATCAGCAGCATATAAATGAATATACAACTGACAACAGAACACTCTTAGACCACATATATAGTAATCTACCCCTACAAAGTACTATTACAGGTGTTTCAGAAACTTATTACAGTTATCGCAAAGGGTTGTACATTGCAATTGATAAAGGTCAACTAAGCTAAGCAATGTCTTTGTTTAATGTGTCACTATGCCTGATGTAAATCAAGTAGTGACACATTACACTTGCACAGAAAACAGAATAATTTAGTGAAAGTAAGCAGTTGCTGCAATCAACAAAATGATCATTACGGCAACTGCATTTTTTGGCCTTAATACCAGTTTGCTGCACTAAAACCATAATAAGTTACTTTAAGGTTACATACAACAATCATAACATTCTGCTGTTTCACCATGTCATCAGGGAAAAAAAAGCCAAAAAGCACCAAAAATGCACCTCCAGTTGATGTCCAGTCTAGAACTGGCTTCAGAATTGGTACTGTTACTGGTACTAGGACTACCTCTGATACTAGCACTTTCACAGTCCTTCGCACAAGCTCTGCCACTACCACTGTTAAAGCTACAGTCACCAGCTCTGCCATTAACACTTTTGCAGTTCCTCACACAAGCTCTGTCACTAGCCCTCTTAAAGCTACTGGCAGGACCTCTGGTATTAGCAATTTTACAGTTCCTTGCTCAAGCTCTGCCACTCGTACTCTTGAAGCTACTGGCACTACTCCTGGCATTAGCACTTTTACAGTGCCTCACACAAGCTCTGCCGATGGTAGTCTTAAAGCTACTGGCACTACCTTTGGCATTAGTACTGTTACAGTTGCTGCCACAACCTCCGGCATTCATACTATTATAGGTACTGACACTACCTCTGGCATTAGTATTGTTACAGTTGCTGCTACAACCTCTGGCATTGGTGCTGTTAGAGCCACTAACACTGGTAACATTACAGATTCTGGCACTAGTTTGGGAACTGCTCTTGTTGGATATGTTCATAGTGTTTCCCCAGTTAAGCGTAACAAAAGGAACACATTAAACTATTCCACATTTACATTACAAGTGAGAGAAAATTCAATGCAGGATGCATTATGTTATTCAACAACAAAGCGAGCCATTCTTGCTGAAAAAGAAGCCTCTCGAACCCCAATTAAAATTGCTCGCTTCACAAGAACTGCAGATCACACAAAACTTGTGGTCAACGATATTGCTCACGTGACAGCACCAAACAGCTTGGAATTTCCATTTCAGTTCTGTCAAAACCTGGACAACCAAACTACCACAACCTTGGAAAAGCTTGATGAAGCACCAGAAGACAAACTGACAATCTTTTGCAAAGTCCTCAAACTTAGTGAAACAAAAGTTGTTGGGCGAGCCAAATACAATGTCGCCAACGCAACAATAGCTGATAACACAGGGCAAATTAGCTTAGATGTGTGGAATAACCTCATTCCACAGATTCAAGAAAATAAAGTGTACAAATTCACAAACCTCAGTGTGCGCTTTTGGAATGGGGTACGAAAGTTGAAAACCACAACTAACAGTGTCGTCTTGGAAACACCAAATCCACTACTGGAGGGTTTAGAAGTAGAAGACACCTCAAGCCCATACCAAGAGACAACTCTACTACTTTCAAGAATTGAAAGCATTGAGTCAGTAGAAAAGTACAAGATATGTGGTCATTGTGCAAAACGTATTATTCAAGTTCAAGGTCTGTTAGTTAACTGTGATCACTGTCATCATAAACTCAGGGCACCGAGCTGTCCAACAAAGCTCTCTGCATCAATAGTTGTGAAGAATGAAAGCACCAAGCTTTACCTATCAGTACGAGATCATGTATTGCAACAGTTGTTAGGCCCTTATGATCCTGATGACATAGACACAAATCACATAGAAGAAAAACCTCTTTTCTTAGAGAAAATAGCGATCACCTACACAGATGGCAACAAAGTAACATCAATTACAACCACCAGTACTCCATCTTAAATCATACACCTGTTACTTCATATAACACTGCAACAAAGTAACATCATGCAGTCACAATTAACAGTACTCAAGCTTAAATCATAGACAAGTAACTTCATATAGGAATGTTATTGAAGAACCACAAGTATAAAGAAACTGTATGGTTTCATACATTCTTCAGTGGATCAAAAAATATTCCAGATATCTGATGAACAATGCATTTTGTTAGATTTGTTTACATTTTGTGTTGATAGATTTTTAAGTTCATACATGTATAAGACTGTTACTGAAGTGATACTGGTATCAAAAAACTGTTCAAGTTAAAAATCCTTTCAGACATCCTTCAGCAGATCAAGAAATATTTAAAATATTTGATTATAACAATGCATTTTGTTACATTTGTTTAAATTTTTGTGTTGATAGATGTAGAAGTTCATACATATATAAGACTGTTACTGAAGTAATACTAGTATCGAGAAACTGTTAGACAATGCTTTCAGACATCCTTCAGCAGATTAAGAAATATTCTAGATATCTGATTAACAATGCATTTTATTGCTCAATACTTTCAGACATCCTTTAGCAGATCAAGAAATATTTAAAATATTTGATTAACAATGCATTTTGTTACATTTGTTTAAATTTTTGTGTTGATAGATGTACAAGTTCATACATATATAAGACTGTTACTGAAGTAATACTGGTATCAAGAAACTGTTAGACAATGCTTTCAGACATCCTTCAGCAGATTAAGAAATATTCTAGATATCTGATTAACAATGCATTTTATTAGATATACTATAGGACTGTCACTGAACCAATACTTGTATCAAGGAACTGTTTGTTACACAATGCTTTCAGACATCCTTCAGTAGATCAAGAAATACTCCAAAGAATGTGATTAACTCATACCTTTTTTTAGATTTGTTTACACTGTTCTGTTGATACAAATATAACTTCATGTTTAACAATGCTGTCGAAGAAACAGGTATCAAAAAACTGTCTGTTGCTCAATACATCCTTCAGCAGATGAAGAAATATTCTAAACCATCTGATTAACTGATACGTTTTGTTACATTTGTTTACATTGTTGTGTTGATAGACGTATAACTTCATAATTTATAACACTGTTCTTGAACAAACAGAGGTATCCAAAAACTGTTCGTTGCTCAATACTTTCAGACATCCTTCCGTAAATCAACAAATATTCTAAACCATATCTGATTGACTGATGACTTTTATTAGCTTTGTTTACATTGTTCTGTTCATAAATGTATAACTTCATACAAGAATGTTCTTGAAGACACACAGGTATCAAGACACTGTTTATTCCCCAGTGCCTTCAGACATCCCCCAGCAAACCAAGAACTATTCCAAGCCATCTGATTAACTGATGCCTTTTGTTAGATTTGTTTAAATTGTTGTGTTGATGCATGTATAATTCGTATAAGAATGTTGTTAAAGAAACACAGGCATTAAGAAACTCTTCGTTACCCAATGCTTTCATACATCCTTGACCAAAATATAAATAAATTGAAAATACTCAAAACACAACAAGTGCTCATGAAACCACTTCTGAAAAACTCTAAGGTATTAAACTTAAAATAAACTTTCTTGACTTTTCTTTCAAAGCCTCACTTTCTTTCAATAAATTAATTTTAGTAGTTGATTTTATGTTTACATATCCATTCTTCATATTTGAAATAAAATGACGAAGGATCACTTCAAAACTCCTTCCTCAGACATTACATGTCCGACCATGTACGCACTGCGTACCTATTTTTGATTATTGCGATGTTGTTTGGTCCAGCTGCAATAAAACAGATATGGAAGTTTTGAATCTTTGCAAAGGCGGGCGTCGAAAATTATAGTTAAATCTAAATGTGGTACAACATCCACCGACTATCTTAAACTTCAGAGTTTAGAAGATCGCCGTAACGCTCATATTTTAGGTTTAGTGAAGAGGTTTTTGAATAATAATGTACCACAGTTTTTAAAGAATTATTTTAAGTGAATAAGGAAGTTGTTTCAAGAGAAACAAGAAGAAGCAATTTAGTATACTTACCTGCAGTAAGAACTGAGACCGCCAAGAAAAGTTTTTATTAAAATGGCTCAGTTGTGTATAATAATTATTTAGTAAATAAGAATTAATTTTAATTGTTATACTGTACTATTATTAACTTATAGTTACTTTGTTTCTTATTATTTATTTTGAACTTTTTATTAGTTTTAATCTAGGGCTCCTATTGATAACAGATATACTCTTAAGTATTCTGAAGGGATTACCCTAGTTAAATAAAGGTTTCCTACTGCTATTGTGTTCGTTGAAGTTATTAGTTTTACTCAGTAAGGCCGCTTCCGATCATATGTCATATTATATTTCTTCTGATCATATTTCATCATGTCGCACGTCATGCAGCCTCTTCGCCGTTTGGCATTAATTCAGCACTAGAGCATTCTAGCAAATGTGAGTTTTGGTATTTTGTAAGCTTCATCATTATTTTCATTGTAATTTTACTAAGTGTATTTAGTTTAATTTAAATTGTAATAGGTTTTCACTTGTTGTTTTGTTTACAGTTTTAAATGATGCTACCAACTGGTCTGTTGTGGAAGTATTTGACGACGGTGATGACAAATTACACGCATTTGACCTGTTGTTCAATGAAATTCTCGATCGTCACGCTCCGATTAGATCAATTAAAGTTCGTGGAAAACCAAATCCCTGCATAACGGAGGAGATACGTGAACTTATGAAATCTAGGAATGTCTGGTGCAAAACAGCTCGTAGAACTAATGATCCACATGCCTGGTTTACCTATAAAAACCTTAAACACCAAGTCAGGAAGTAAATCAGAGCAGCGGAGAGTGAATTCATCAAAGATCAGATCCAAAACAACCCACGGAACACAAATTGTATTTGGAAGGCAATCCGGCTCTGCATCCCTAAAAGATCAGTCTCCCCTAAAGTTTACAGCAAAGAGGACAAGATCGTGGCGGATACTTTCAATATTTTTTTTGCGTCAGTTGGAAAATCAACCAATTCCAAAATAGAATCTTTGGCTGAAGAGAACAACTTCAACTTGAATAACAGCATCTTTACTCCTAGAAGTTTTCCACATCTGAGCAATTTACATTTCATTCTGTTGAATATAAACAAGTCGAGGACATTTTAAATGCAATGCCTTCTAATAAGGCTCCTGGGATTGATAAAGTGCTAACTCGATTCATTAAAGACTGCCTGCCGATTATAATCCCTTTTGTTGCATCAATCATCAATGCTTCTCTTTCATCTTCAACATTCCCAGGGATCTGGAAAACAGCCGAAATCACACCTATTACCAAAGAAGGCAATCACGAACTTCCTAACAATAATAGACCAATTTCGCTACTACCTTTGTTGTCAAAGTCTGTGAGAGAGTCGCTTATAATCAGTTTGTCACCTATTTGACAACAAAGAAGAGGCTGACGACAAAACAAAACCGAAGCAAAAAATGGCACTCTACCGAAACATCATTACTTCGCACGACTGATGCATTTCTTAAAGGAATAGATAATCAGAAATTAACTGCCTGTGTTCTTCTAGATATGAGCAAAGCGTTCGATAGTGTCGACCACCAAATACTGTTACGAAAACTACAAGACGTTGGCGCCTCAACTGGTGTGTTACAATGGTTTAAAAGCTATCTCACAAATAGATATCAAGTTGTACGAATTCACTCCACTGTTTCCAATCCAATACCAATTAAATATGGAGTACCTCAGGGTAGCATCCAGGGCCCCTTATCATTTCATATATACGTTAATGATCTGCCAGAAGCTCCACGGAATTGCTCTACTGAATGCTATGTAGACGATACAAAATTGTTTGCTTCTTTTCATTCACAAGACGCCCAACGGATTGTTGAGGAGATGAACGAAGACCTCCTTGGTGTGCGCAACTGGTGCTTCAGAAATCGGCTATTACTAAATCCAGACAAGATGAAATTAATTGTTTTCGGGAGCCGACAGATGACTTCGAAGCTCCATGAGTTTCGTTTGTCTTTGTTGGGAAAGGACATCTCCCCTGTACAATCAGCCAAAGATCTCGGCGTGATTTTGGATTCAAACTTGACATTTGATGATCATATTAAGACCACAGTATCGGAAAAATATACGGGAATTGCAGGCTGTGCAGAACTTCGCATGTCGAATCGTTAGTGGCGCGATAACGTAAGTTTGTCTTGGTTACCCGTAAAGGGCCAACTATACTACCGCCAAGCTACCATGGCTTTTAAATGCATTTCCGGACACGCCTCCAAATATCTGACGTCACAATTCATTACCCGCGAGCAAGTTACCAAGCGTACAACTAGGAGTGGCCAAAAGCTTAATATACCTCTTTTTAAAACAGTCTCAGGACAAAGAACATTTTATTACAGAACTATTGGACTTTGGAACAATTTAGACCCCTTTTTAAAATCAAGCCGTTCGGTTCAAGTTTTTAAACGTATCTTAAAGAATAAGCTTTTAGACAATTTTGTAAATATTCCCTAAACTTCATTTATTTTCAGTTTTTCTTGACTACAAAGTTTAGATAATGTTGTAAATGTTTCTTAAATTTAATTAATTTTAATTGTGTAGTTATTAGAGTGCCCAGAAAGAACGGTCTGCTGTATAGTGCCTGGCTGCACTACCATGGTAAAGCAGAAGGATGTACTGCAGCACTCAATAAATGCAGCCTCTGCCCACATTGTTCTGCAGGAAGAAGAGGTCCAGCGTCTGCAGTGCCTGATGCATTTCCAGGAGAGATGCTTGAATTACAAGAATATTAAAAAAAAAAAAAAAAAAGATGTGATATGAATATGAACTGAACATTCGGTTTCATTTCAGAGAACCAAACCACGATGGATTTTAGAAGAGAAAGGTGTTTTCTCCTTCTGCTGTAGGGGAGAAAAGTGGAGTGACATCTGGGAGCCACACCTGTACAGCACTGAGTCTAGGTGCTCGAATGGAAACAGGTGGAAGGCGCATCTATGATCTGCGGGAATGTCCTTGGAGCTGGTGTCCGAAGCGATGCCAGTGGTAGAGGAACAAGGTCAGTGAATCATTTACTAATTAAGGATAGATTCTTGCTCTTGACTCTGGAATGCAGTTTAGAAGATAAATGATCACTGCTGACAACAAGCCAAAGTACTTGCATACAGCTAACGTATTTTACAACAACTATGAATTTCGTGGGAGTGAGGAAATCTACCACCATGTCTAGACTGAAACTCCGACCCTAAAATCTGTTAAAAAGATAATCAACTTTATCATGATTCACCACAGATCATTTATGACTTTACGCTTTAGGTCTATAGAATAGCGTTGATGCCTGATTCATGTGAAGGAAAGGTGTTCCCTTTCCCGGCGAAGGATATCAGGAAGCAGGAAGTCACAGCAAATGTCCTTCTTTCCTGATTATTGTCAAGTTTTTCTTGAAATATTATATTCTGAAAAAGGATAAGTAATGTTTCTATGCAATAACTAAGAGAGGTAACTGAGTCGAAAATGACGATGCAAAAAATGGTAATCGTGTACAAAAATAGGCGATGTGATAAGAGGTGAGCAAGCTTACATTTAGATTTAAGAAATACAGTCAAATGAAAACGTTTGTATTATTTTTTCATTGAGTTCCTCCGCTTTTCAATTGTATTTAATACCTCTCTTAGCTCTTACCTGGAACATTGCGTAACTTGAAAAGATTCCTTCAAATAATTATTGATATAGAAGCGTGTGCGTGATTTTAATGCAGTTTAGATCCTTCTCCTTTTACTTTACTTTATTCACTCTTGTACATTAAATTTTGCATTATAAAAATTTACTGACAACATACAGAGGAACTGTGCAAATGAAGAGCCTGGAAGCTTAATAACTGTTAAGTTTTACAATCAGCTTCCAGTTTAGTTTAGTTGCTTAAATATGATAAATGCCAGAGGGAAACAGAACTATACTTAGAGAAAAAATGTCAATAATAGTAACAATGCAGAAGGAAAGATAGCTACTAAGACAAATGTTGTGAGTGATGCTCTGACAGTTATTTTTTTTAACAAAATAAAAATTGTTAGGTTATGTCGTTAAGTTAACTAGGATTTTTCCCAGAGATTTGAGAAACACTCACGTCAATTTACCCCTAGATTAGCTAGGAGGTTAACAGCAAACTAAACATTTGTATAATAACTGGTTTATAAATCGAAAGTCGCCAAAATTGCAAAGGATGTTATATTCTTGAGTTATTTTGAGTTGTTTGTTTACTTCACTATGTTTCACGTGATAATAAATGCTTAGATAAATGCATCACTAACCCTGTCTGACACGATTTTGAATTTGTCAAAAAAACAAAAAAACCTTTCCTTACATGACATGAATAAAAAATAGTTTTTTTTTTTGACAGGACTGGGTACTACTTATTCCACAAGCAGAAAGGAGGTAAAAGGGGTTGGCTGCTAGGAGAGAGGGGTGGGCTGGGGAAAGGATTGGAGAGGGACAAAGCTAGACTTGAGCCTGCAATGCTAGATGGGTGGTGCAATTGTCAGCGGAGTTATTTATTGAGGTGTGTTTGAAGTGTGCGTGCCATAGTCTACGAGATGTTTTTTGCTCATATCAATGTTTCCTTTTGTTTTATTTATACTTTTTAAAAATTTTTGAGGGATTTTTTTGATACCTACGACTTTTACCCACACCCACGACCCACAGCTTCCACCCACAACCCATAACCTGCGAAAGTCAGCCATATTGCCGGTCCTTTCAAACAGAATCTTCTGCCTCATGATCTTGTCATGTCACCATTACAAACAGTTCACTAGTGCATTTCCTCCGAATGGCACGTTGTGATGGATCTATGTTTCCAATATGCAGCATCTGTTAGTAGCAGCATTCTTAAAGATCACTATTTAGATCATGTTGGGAATCAATTGGTTGCTAGAATTTATTATAAACAAAGGAACTGCTCGTTACATATAGAAGAAAGACAAAAAGAGCATACCAGGAATTCCCAATTAATCCAAAAGATTATAAATATCTTGGCTTTCGGTGGGACAGTTTTTTGCATTTCTTCATTTCTTTTTGGTGCCTCTTCAGTATGTGTTCATCTGCCCTGTCAATTAAAGAGTTATTTGGCAAACTGGGTCTATAATCATTTCCCGAAAAAGACTGTCCCTTACGTGGACGATTTGCCTGGGGCTTCTCATAGATACGTAACAAATCCTCTCAGAGGTACCTAATGATCGTTCATTGGAACTTCATGCGGAGTTTTTGCAGTGACCCCACCTTCCCACCTTCACAAGGCGTAAATTGCAGTTATCACTGGGAAAACGTTTCTTTGTCACTGCTTGCATCTGGCTAGGTGTGGGCAAGGAGAGGCAAATCAGGCCCCGGTTGTTCGAAAGCCGATTAAATTATCCCTCGATTAGAGGTTAATCGACGATTAAATTTCTTATCCCAAGGATAGCTAATCTAGGTTTAAAATAACGTTCCTGAAAGCAGATTTATCCCTTGATTAACTATCCCACGATTAAGCTGACGTTAAACCAGTCAAACCGGTTATTAAGAGCTTCGCGGCTACGCGCGAAAAAAAATTGGAGGGAAAAAATGGCGGAAAGGGAGAGTGCACATGGAAGTGGAAACCAAACGAAAGACAGAAAAAGAAAGCATAATTTTTCAGTTTATGAGATTGAAGTCATCACCGATAATGTCAAAAAAAATCTCGATTTAATCCAATCCAAATTAACGAATGCTGTGACCAACAAAAAGAAACAAATGCTATGGGAAGAAATAACCCAAGCGGTAAATGCGGTCGGAACAGCCAAGCGAACAGTCACGGAGGTAAAAGACAAGTGGAAAAATCTCCATAGCATCGCCAAGAAAGAATTTGCAGAATTCAAGAGGGAGACCAAGATAACTGGAGGTGGTCGGCCTCCAAAGTCGCCGAGTGTTGCCAGCAAAGAGATTATTGAGGTGCTTGAGGACACGCCGGCGTTCAGCGGTTTGATTGGCTTTGAGACAGGTTTGTAAACAATTCTCTATTGTTTCTAGGTTACCAAAAATTTTAAAATTGTAGACAGTCAACCGGCCATGTTGTTTCGGCGGGGTTTTCAGCTTATCAATCGCTTTCCCGTCTTTGAGCATACGAAATGTTCGGACACAAGGGAGGAAAAGATAAGTTTGCATGTTTTTTTTTCCAATATCCGTAACTGTATTAATCAAGTTTTACCTTGTTTAGTTTATTATCCCGTCACATTTCATGAGTGTACTTCACTAAGCGAAGGCTGCTACGGAGAACTCCAAACCGGTTTGCTGCTTTTGCGGCATTTTTAGGGTTGCATTCGATTAAACCCTGTTTAAGCTGAATATAGACGAACGTTCATGACGGACTGTCAGTAATTTAGCAGACATATATATAAATTTCAGCTTCACTTGATTAATTCATATGTCGAAGATTGCATAGCTCCGTCATTTTGGAAAGCGATCTGAGGAGTGAGACAAAAACCTTTGATTTCGAAGAATGTCTTGGATACGGTTTATAATTTGGTTAAAATTCGTTTTGCCAAAGACAAAGTGCTCCTATTGTTTCTTTATTTATCTTGTACTAAGGAGTGTTCTTCAAATATTTACGATCGGCTATTTATATGTATAAATAACTAATTTTTATTATTTCGTTTTGACGCAACTTTGTTTATGTTTGTGATTGACGAAATAATTTGTTGTTGTACCTGTTATCATGTCCTATTTTTTCGATCACTAAACTGTGGTACGGTTCTCGTTGTCGATTCGCTCAGATTCCCCTTTATCTGTCTAAAATAAGCTTAACTTTTGGTACATGATTTACAGATTTTATAAGCATTTTCGTGAATGATTTCACTGAGTTAAGTCTACCAGTACACAAATTCATTTTATGAAATTGAATAATTTATTTTTTAAATGTTTAAGCCTCAGATTCCTTGCGGGAGAGATGCTCCTTCTGTTATTTCATTTATGTCTTGCATAAAACTAAATTCACACTTTTTGAGCCTGAGTGAAACCTTAATTGTGCTTGAAATATTTTGTAGGAGAAGATGCTCATTTACCAACAGAGTCTGCGAAGACTGTGATTGAAGAAGACTGTCTGAGCCTTAATGAAGACATACATTCTTCACCAGCCAAGGCTGATGAACAGAGGAAGCCTTCAAAAAGGATAAGTAATGGCGATGTTTTAAAAATGCAGTACGAATGCCTGTGTACTCAGAAGGAAATGTTGAATCTTAAAAAACAAAAATTGAAAATGCAAATTCATCTTCTGGAGCAACAGGTCAATGCAAACCAAACCTTCGCAACTGCATTAAATGCAAATTTTGTAGTTCCCAACACCGATTCATTTTAAAGGAGGAATAGTGTAATAAGTCCTCTTAAAGTAATATTTTGGGCAAATGTTGTTCTCGTATAATTTATTATAAAACATACACAATGTATTTTGTTCTCAAAATGTATTTTGACATAATAAAACAGATTCTTGAGTCAAACTTATTTTAATGTGTTTTTTCAACCAGAAACCCCTTAAATGCATATATGAATTTTTTTATATTTCATGGGAAGTTAAATTAAGAGCAAAACTGATTGCATAAGGCAGAAATACAAAAATTAAAAATTGTCAGAAAAAGGTGTTGCAGATGTGGTCTCAGATGACCTTGCCATCCTCTGGACCCCGGAAGCAAACAAGATTAGGTTGATCATCAGCCTCAGCATAGCCATCCAAAGGTTCCTTTCTTAGAATTGCAATGTTATGTAAAACTGCACATGCTCCGATAATGATGGACACTTTTTCTGGCTTCATTCTGATCTCAGAATGAAGCAGATGGAACCTTCGCTTCCACCAGCCAAAGGCTTGTTCTATTGCCACTCTTGTTCTTTTGTGGGCACTGTTAAACTCTTGCTGCTTGTCAGTGACTGGATTCAGGTAAGGGATCATCAGGTATGGCTTGCAAGGGTAACCACTGTCACCCAACAGTAAACCATCTTCCAGGGACTGGTGTTGGATATTAAGTTGTTGGCCAATTCTTGAATCCCTAAATATGAAGCTGTCGTGGGTGCTGCCTGGCCATCGTGCTACAATGTTGGTAAACATGCCTA
>NC_089325.1:22292881-22302881 GCF_036669915.1 Pocillopora verrucosa | reverse complement strand
AAGAAAAAGATGCGGAAGAGTTGGCCAATCTAGTGCAAACAAAGTCAGAGGCCATCAAGACTCTGAAAACTAAGTTGGTGGATGCCCAAAGGACTATTGCTGAGCTCAAGGTCGAGATAAGACTCTCTGACGAACCTCAGCAGCAACCTCAACAGAAAGACGCCACTCGCGCCAGCACCCACAGTCTGGCCACAATCCAAACAAGATACCAGAGGGTGCTACAAATCCTTAAGGAAAACAATTGTAGCATGGCAAATGCGTTTTGGCTGGCCAGTTGCCCCCGCAGCACCCTCGGAGATTTCATCGCTATCGCTGAATTATGAATTGCAGATGAGCGTGAATTCGAATCGGCATCACGAGAAATATGCGTGGGCTCTGTTCAAGACCTATAAACAGTCTGCTGGAGAAGACTTCGGCGACACCTGCCAGCTATGGCAAACGTGCGACGAGATGGAAAGCTGTAGCCATTCAAATTCGATGATCGAGTTTACAATTAAAGTTGTCTCCCCTAACACACAAACGGCTCCTTTAGGAGCCAACAATAAAAATAAGTCATAACAACGTGAACTGATTTACTTGAGACCGTGCAAAATTCAGAAGAGGTATAATTTTGCTTATGTAATTTCTGTTTGTATGCTTTTGCATTATGTTTGTTATCGCACACAAAATGTTTGATTCAAATCTAAAAATAGTATTATCGATTCAAAACCAAAGACGAGTGCTCAAAATCAGTAGGTCTCCAACTCCAGACAAGATATGTTTGTTTAAGAATCCAAACCCCCCACAGTTGAAACTGCAACTGCAACGATTGGAGGACATTTGGGTAAATTTTCTATCGTGGAAAAGACAGTTAATTAGGTCCAAGTCGAGGTCTACTCGCTGGCAGATAGAACTAAGGGTCTAAATGAGAAAGTTTTGGATATTAATAGGAAATGAATTTTGCATATAATGCATTAAAGGAATTAAAATAAAATATAAGGGCTGGCGAACTAACTCCTGCACCTCTTTGGAAACACTAAGGACCACAAATTCATCTTCCAAAGAGCAAGAGAAATGAAAGAGGAAATTCAAATAAGTACCTATGTGGAAATAAGAGAGAAAGGAACAAGCAGTGGCAAAAGTTAAAGGCAAGAGAGGGAGGGAGGAAGGATTGTTTCTTATAGTAAGCCTTTGCCAGACAAGTTATCCATCGTGCACTACTTTTTTGCAGTATCTAAAGAAAAAACAACATAGCAAAAGGTGCAGGATAGTACAAAGCTCGACCGCTTGAAATACACAGCCTATGAAAATCGGGCCTTGATCACATTTGGGGTAGTCACCCGTAGTACCTTCATAATATGAGGATTATGTCTTCTGAGATAACTGATCACCTCCCAGTTATTGTTAACAGGAAATTTAAACGCTCAAAGAACAAAGAGATCAACACACCACAATAGCTTATCAAGACATCAAGAGTCTTAATAAAGAGCAGCTTGTTTCATCCCTGTATGAAGCCCTCTGGGACTGCGCCTTTGTATTTGAGGATCCAAATGATGTAGTTGACACCTGGTATAAAATTTTCAATGGTATTATTGATGAGCATCTCCCTTTGAAGCAAAAGAGAGTGAAGCGTAAAGTCCAACCAAAATGGTTCAATGCCAAAATCCTGAAAGGGATAAAGGCTCGTGACAAGCTTCTCAAGAAAGCCAGAAAAACCAAGCAGAGAGCAACTGGAATTTTTGAGCGAGTAAAAAACAGTGTGACCAAAACTTATCAGGAATACTAAAACTAAAATTGCTGAAAACAAGAACAATTCTTGGAAACTCTGGAACCTGAGTAAGTGTCTATCAAATGGCAATAAAAGTGCCGAACACGGATTAAATAATCTAGTAGGAAACGAGAAAAATATCAAAAAATGGTTGTGGTTATTCATTGTAGTGAATAACAATAAAAGCTAAGTTTTTCATTTGTCTCACCATGTAGTCACACGTGATGTTGATCGCAACATTTCGACTGCATACTGCTAGTCTTCTTCAGGTGATGAGGTCGACTGGTCTTGCGTGATCTTATAATGCATCATGCTCTGCTGTGATTAGTTGTTTTTCAACAGCTCTGATTGGTGCATTTCTATCCTTGCTGTTTCATTCAGTAACTTGCTCCCTTGGCTGTCCGCTGTCGCACGGCTCTCCTGTTTTTTTTTTTGATCGTGGGCATCCATGCTTCTTGAATTTCTATTCCACCCTCCTACTATTGAAAGTTAGGATAGTCTATGCAAGTAGTTCACACAGAGAATGGCTGTACTGCAGAAAATAAGATGCTTGCTGCTTCTTGATCAAAGGAAACTTTATTATAATGCAAAGGTCAAGTAGACAAAGCTGTATGCCTCAACCGTGTGGTCATCCTACTCTGCAGAAAATATTCTAAAAGTTTTCAGGCTACAGAAACACACAGCTGGGTGCTGATACGAAAACAACGAGTGTTGAACTTTTTAAACAATTAGGTTGGGTCCCTTTTTATGATGAAGCAAGAATATATAAGTCAAGTTTGGTATTTAACAGACTGCTGGCGATTGCCCATCCATATGAATCAGATGTTAATAAGAAATGCAGATGTTACTTAATGAGCGATTAAACATGGACAATTAAACCTCGTCTGCCCCCAATTCAAATGGGAGTCTGAGAGGGTGGAGGGGGTCCTCCACAGTATCAACTATCCGCCTCTGGAATAAGATCCCCAGCTAGATGAGAAAGAAACAGAATCTTATAGGCTTCAAGAAATCCTGTTAGAACATTTACTGAATAATTTTTGTCATGTATTTTTAAATTTTACATTTTATTAACTGACCTTATCTTTGCCCTGTTTTAATATACCAGATAGTTTAAATTTTAACTTTTATATCTTAATTGTATTTTAATAACTCCTTACACAGTAAGTCTTGAATGCTTTTATGTAATGTCATTAGTTTTTTAATTTGTACTATTTATAGGGCCAGGGGTTCTGCAGTATATTTACTGCTTTGTGTAGCCCTTGTTAAATAAAGTTGATTACTATATTATTATTATTTCATATAAGTCAACTAAAATGAAAAAAATGTCAGTGAAGAAGCTGGTTTATCCAAAGTTTACACCAATCAATGTGTGGGAGCTACTGCCATCACTCTCAGCTTCAACGCCAGGATTTCAATAGGCCTATTTGTGGCCATTTCAGGACACCAAAGTGAGCAGTCTCGTGATCTACAACTCATCATTCGACCTCTTAACTCCACAAATGCAGCCAAATCTTTTGAGAGCCTTGCTTACTTCCATCAGAAGTTTCTCAACAATTGATGTCGTTCCAAACCAAACAAGTGACGACAAAATAGCTCTCAAATTGGTTTTTACCCTGAAATTCAGTCCATTTCAGAATGACATCAAAGGATGGTTTTCTACTTTCATCTCACACTTTCCTCGTGATTGAACAATGGCACTAATTGTTTACACATACAAAGCTCAGACACAGCTTTTTTGGTGAATTTCATGAAACGTGATTACATTTACTTTGATTGCATTGATGAGTAAGGTCGTACCACAGGTAGTGCAATGGCTGGTTTTTACACAATTGTTTCTTTCGTTGTCTGGTCAAGTAAGACTATATAAACATTTTTGGTTCAATAAAAGGGGACTCTTTCGATAATTGCCAGGAGCATCCACTATTTGTCATCCCTGAAACTGCAAATGTGTTGCCTAAAATTTAATATTTACATCTGAATGATAACTCTTAGATGCCAGCTTGCGACTCTGCTTAGACAGATACACTATACCAACTAAGACCATTCCTAGCAAGGTTAACAGCCAATTTGTCTCACTGTTATAACCCCAATAGCAAGCAGGCAGTGGAAGAAGCAAGGATCAAGTATAAAGGGGTACACTTCTCTCAAACAGTATATGCCACTGATATCCATCAAACGCCCAATGAAAAGGTGGAGTAGAGCTGATAGTTACTCTGGATACTAAGACAACTTTGACATTGACACAGGTATCATGATACCATTGTGGAGAAGGGTCTTTTTAACCTGTCGTTAGTCGCCTCTGCCTTGGAATCAGGGGAAAGTGGTAAAACGACCAAATACCTAAAAAAAAACTTGTCATTAAAGTGATGCTAAACTGTGGAGCTCACTTTCTTTAAACATTTGACTATGCTTATCTTTACTTCCATTTAAAACAAGATACAGTCTTCTCATTTCGGTGTAGTGTTTTATATGACACATAGCTAAATTAGAGTAGATATTGCAGATTAGATTATCACTTAATGTATTTTAATACTTTTGATGTACTTCTTAAGATACAGTTATTTAGATTTTACTTGCTTTCATTTTTCTTTTAAATACAGCCTTAATGTCTTATTTTAGGCCACTTCCACTCAGTAATGAATATGCCTCCACCTGGAACTGAGAAATCTTTCTACAGCAACCTGGCGACAAATGACAAAAGACAGGCTACTTATTACACAATGGTCGTGTCACCATGTGGAAGCTAAGCCAAGGACGTAAACAATGTAAGCTTCAAAACCACATGGAAATGACTTTTCTAGAATATCAGGCATTGTTATCGCCAAGACTAATTGAGGATGAGTTACTGCAGAAGTGCTTACATGGCAAGAAACAGGATCAAAACAGATCTTTGAATGGGATGGTGTGGCTGAGAAATTCAAAAGAAATTAACATTGGAAGTGATACATTTCAATATTGGTGCAGTTGCTGTTGTTAAGCTTTTCCAAGCGCTAGACATCCCTCTTTGCAAATATACTGAAGAGGGTTACAGACTTCAAGATCTGCTTAGTGCAGATGTAGTGCAACATAAAAGCAAGTACCAAGAGGAGATGAAAAGTGATCAGAGGCCACAGAAGTTAGTTCATGGTAGTTCATGTAGCGAGGTTGCTTTACAGACAATGTTTCTTTGTTTAATCAACCTAATATTACAGATAAACAGTTCTTTGAAGTTGATATCAACTTGGGGCATATGCTATACTTCACCCCTCAATGGTCTCCCAAACACTTCAGAAAATGGGCAAATGTAGTCTCTTAGCACACAGAGCAGCTATTCCAGAAGTATCACCAAGAACTAACTACAGTGAAAATAGAGGGGTGAGAGGTAAGGCATGTTGAGCTGAGGAAACTTTCAGAGAACAGCTTATGTCAGTGCAAAGCAAGTGAAGATGATTCAAAGTTGGATTGCATATGAACTGATAATTTCCTCAATAACCAAGGGAGGGAAGTATGACAATATTACAAACAAAAGAGGTGATACAAAACCTAGAGAAATCACCTTCAGACACACCTCTGACTATGAAAGAAGTTGAAATACTATTTTCCCTTTCAACAGACATTATCATATACAACTTCTACAAGTATGCTAGAGACCATTTCTAGCACCTATGAACTCACAAAAAATCTCAGCTAAGGTCTGGACAGGACAGATTTTTGCACAACTGGTTGTTCCAGAAGTGCCTAAACACTTGCAGAAGAAGGAGAAGAAGGAGAAGGAATGTTTTGCTTCTTATGCAAGCAACACAAAATGTTCACGCCACACCCTGTGAACAGTTTACGAGATGATCCAGCAACACAAAGATCCCATTGAGTCTGAAATACACGGACAAGTATCTATATTTTGTTAACAAAAATTGTGAACTCTACATTACATTAAAAAAAAGTGCAGGAAAAGAAACTCCACAGAAATGACCTCATGTTTAAGGCATGTAGCGGAGCATACTGGCTTGTCAAAGAGAAAGACTGAAATGCAAATTTCTCATCATTGGCTAATCTGCAAACATATTTTGGTTTTCATGAGATGAAGAATTTCCAGTACTCAGCACAGAGTTCCATTGGGGTAATATTTTTGGTAATTAGGAGCTCTTTTGATGACAACTTGTTGGGGAAGGTATAGACAGCAAATTGCTTTGGTCTCCTAACTGCTGAGGTCACAGATGTATCTCAGATGTATCAAAACAGAGAACATTGAAACACGTTCACTGCGGATTGAAATGTTCTGAAAAACTACACAAAGCCAATGCAAAAACCACCTTAACCCTCCTCACAACTCAAAGAAAACACGCTCTGTGTAAAGGTGAAAGACTGTAGCTCTCTGGTTTCTAACAGTGCAACACTGATAACTGGTCACTTTAGTGGCATGGCTAGTCATCGAAAGAAAATAAATCCACTGTCACCTCACTGCACTGTTTGTACCACAAGCTTGCATCAAAGTACAACAACAGCTTTCATCAAAAATTGGCAATGGGTAGGCTTTGTCAGATGACAAGTTTTGTGGCAAGAGGCAACATCAAAGGGTCCATTTAGGTAGCATGTGTACAGGACAACTAGATTCTGCTATTAAGGTTCTCTGCCACTGCTTGAACTTTCCAATTCAATGAGGTAATAACAAGAAATGGAATGGTCGTAAAATTAAATTTAACTTTTTTTGGTCCACCATTCCTTACCAACACCTTTTGAAAGATTTAGACGCCCTCAGAGCATTAAAACAATACAACAGCCAACAGTAACACTATGACCACCATTGTCACCATCAAAATTTCACAATAGCTAAAAGGGAAGAGATGAGAAGCAGAGGCCATTTAAAGTATTAACAGTTTGTTACTTGCACTCAAGTTCATCTTCTCAGTTACTAATTTATTTGAAATATATCTCTAGCAAAACAACTGTGAAATTTCTTCAACAACAGTTACACAAAGCTAATTATTGAAAGGAAAAATTCTGACAGATTAAAGTAACACTTTCTGAGTTTTGTCAAGAGAGGCTTGTGTTGCTGATTTTAAAACATGTACAAACAACTACAGTTACTAATTTAACATCAGACTACAGAAAAATTAAGGAAAGTAACAAAAATGTATTGCTGCACGGTCTAGCAAGTTTAAAATATAAATACCTCCAACATCATGAATGCATCCGATCTAAAGTATCTGTGCATCTTTAATGATGCAGTCTGTTACACAACAGTCTATTGACATGTTGCTAGGTGGATGTATCTAATTACCACTCAGTTTGATCTCATTTGATCTTTCCAAATTTTTTCACAATATAAAGAGAGAGGAAAACATAAAGCTAACATAAACTAGGTTTTATAGAATAAAAAAAGGCCATATGAACCACCACCACAAGCTCAGCCTGTTAAAAGGAATACATTATCCATGACCCATGCTCGATTTTTTTCGACATGGTTGTCAGTATGGTGAACTGCCTCAATTTAGGAAGAAAATTTGGACAGGATCAGATGCATTACAAAAGTGCGAGTTATCATCAATTCCAACCTCACCCTAAATAATATACAAACAACTGACTACAGAAATGCATTTCTCAGCCAAAAACGAGAAATGCATTGAGTTGTTGGATTGCCAGAGGAGAGAAAGCCTATGGTTCAGCCATATTCCTCAGATGGAAACTCACAGATGGCAGTTATTCCTGCATATTGCACATGGTTAAAGCATTTTTTGCCCCTTCAAAGAAAAAGTCAATACCATGCTTGGAGTTGACGGGGTGCTTCTCAATTGCAAGATTATACAGTACATGTAAAGAAGCACTAGAATTTGCTGATATCAGCAATTGCAAGAAAGAGTTCTGGATTGATTCTCAGACCATGTTAACCCGGCGTAAAACCTCTCCAAGACTGTTTGTTTTGGTAAGAGTAGCTGAAATCCAGTAAAGACAGTGGGCTCTGAAGCGTGTAAATACATCAGATATGATCATAATCTTGATGAGAGGAGCTCAGCTAGAAAAGTTGAAGACCTGGTATGAAGGTCCTCCATTCCCTGAAATGCCTAGAAGAAGAATCACCCAAGTTTAAAGAGAATCCCAAGGGATGTGGTGAAGAATTGTCAGAGGAAATGAAGCCGCTCAACAACTTCAAAGCTGTGAACACCCTAAAACAAGTAGATTGCTCAGCTACATCAATGGAGTCAAAAGGAAACCATATTTTGGAATATTTGATGAAATCTTGTTTGACGTTCGCCAAGGCAAGGAAAACTTTGGCTACGTTCTACGATTCACCAACAACACAAGGTTGAAAATAAAAAAAGAGACACCATTTTACAGAAGAATTGAGAGAATCTAAACTGTGGTTATTCAAATGGAGTTAACAGACAATCAAGTTATATACTGTAGACAAGAAGCTGATTCCAGCATCAGATAAACAAGGTGTTTTATGTGCATATGGGAGACTAGAGAACATCGGATCATTACCAGATGAGATGCACAATCCCATTATCCTTCCAAGGTCATTAATTAATACTCTTGAAAAAACTTTACAAAAAGCAAACAAAATGCAGTTACAAAAGTCTCATCGATGAATCAAGCAAGCTTTTCGGATCGTGGGTGTGCAAAATATGGCCAAACAAGTAACTGGTAAATGTCTGACCTGCAGGAAGTTGCTAAGTCAAATGATGAGTCAGATTCTGAGACTGAACATTGCAGCAGGTCTCCCAGTGTTCAGCAACACAGCAATTGACATGTTTGGACCTTTGCAAATAAGAATCAAAAGAAAAACACTGAAGGAAGCACAAGTAATCATATTTCCATGCAAGAGTGGTCCATCCAGAGCTTGTAACAGACAGAAGCTCATATACGTTTCTCATGGCTTTTCAGAGATTTGTCTTACTCAGAGGATATCCCAGTAACTGTTGATTGGATCATGGTACAAACTTTGTTGGCGTACAAAGTTATTTTAACAAAACTTTGCAAGGCTGGGACATTCCCAAACTTTTCCACAAGCTAGCCATTAGAACAGAGTGATAGAAAGTCTCATCAAATCAGGAAGACAAGCCTTAGATGCTTCATCAAAGAATCAAACGTTTACAGAGGAACAGGGAAGAATATATCTGGCAGAAATGACCTATTTGATCAATGGGTTTCCTCTCTGTTCTAGCTCTGTCTAGATCCGGGAAAATCTGCCTGTCACGACAAATGACCTCTCAATTGAACACCACTTTCAGCCTCCTTTGCTGGAGCCAGAACAGAGTGTTAGCCCAAAACACTTCACGAGAAGCACTGAGAAAAGAGTACAAGAGTTCTGGAGTTGTTGGACGAAATATTTTGCCCCAAATTTACTATTAAGGAATAGATGGTACAAGAAATGCAAAAACCTTTAAGAACAAGACTTGGTGTTGGAGATGGAATCCACCCCAAGGAGAACATGGAAGATGGGCTTAGTAATTCAGACATATCCTAGACAAGTCGGACTCACAAGGAAAGCCAGGATGTAGACTGCTACATCAGTTTATGACCTTCCAATTCACAAGCTCTGCCTAAATCGCAACCAAACAGGAACTAAATGTAGTATAAAAATTGAAATTTATTTGGTTGCTCAATCTATTCACAAGTACAAGTAAAGATTTGCTCAACAAATAATTTATTTATGCAAGGACTGTGAATAATCTCGATAGGATTCAGAAACATTGAAATATGCTCCTTGGTGTGTAACGGGGTTAATTGTGTAATCAATGCGAACATTACCAGGAGAAGAGCGAACCAGAATTCTTGACTTTTTGTCAACATAAAATGCAAACTTTAAACTCTTCTGTTTCCTGTGCTGACACCTGGTCTTCTAATTCTTTACCTTCGACCATGATTTGGAATCAACAGTTAAACAACTTTTATTGCCATACAAAATATATAATAATAGTAATAATAGAATAAGTAAAGGCTATGGTTTAGTAAAGATATCTCTATAACTTGATTTAAAATATTATTGTGACAATTCTTTGTAACCTTACAGGTAGTGACTTATGTTGCTGTTTAGGGTTTCAAATAATTTC
Organism: Pocillopora verrucosa; assembly: GCF_036669915.1. NCBI lineage: Eukaryota > Metazoa > Cnidaria > Anthozoa > Scleractinia > Pocilloporidae > Pocillopora > Pocillopora verrucosa. The sequence continues at coordinate 22,293,104 of NC_089325.1, read as the reverse complement.
TAATGATTTTATTGCTCAGTCATTTGTCATATTTCTGAAGATGTCACCAATTTTTATTGAGGACTTCTTTATAGAATTCCTAATCAAAATTGGAGTAGTTAGCGTTGTCTTGCAGATTTATAGGCTTCCCATGAAATTTACAGCAAGGACTGTGAGAATGTTTCCTAGTTTTGATTACTTTTCTCACCAGATAAATGGACAACTCAAAGAACCAAACTCTCAC
>NC_089325.1:22260714-22292781 GCF_036669915.1 Pocillopora verrucosa | reverse complement strand
ACAACAGTTATCCACTACTGAAATTCAGAAACAGGAAACTTTAAATACTTTTGTGCAACAATATACTGGGCATGCAGTAAGATCTTCCATTGCATCGATTCCAGTTACTTGTAGGAAGGTCATCTGTGAACCATTAAATAGGATCTGTTTTACCCGTTATGGAAGAAAAAATCGTAACCCTTAAACCCCTAAAAGTGGACCAGCTTGCTAATTTCTCCTTTACAATATCTCCCCCTCGAATCAAACATTGAGTTAATGAGAATAAAGGAAATTGACCACCATTTATAAATCTCTGATTGTTTATAAAAAATCTCTTGTCAGGGCTTCAGGAAATGTATGAGAGACACAGTCTGGAGAATATGCATCATGATGTTAGGGTGTAAAGGGTGAATCCAATAAATGTATGTTAAAGGTAGCCAATCTTCTATAACTATTACTTATGCACAAATAATATATTTTATTAAGCAGATTGTAGCTTCAATGGATGCCAGAACTATTTTTTATGAAAAACTGGCAGATACAGTTTGTATTGTACTCCAGGATATACATCGTTCCCAAAAAAGATGGTATTTCTTCAGAGAAGAATGAAAACTTAAATGCTTTCTTTAATCAGTATAAAGACGAGTTTTTGAACGACCGAGCCTGAAAAGACCAGTCTACACACTAAAACTGGCCCAAGAAGGTAAGATTGTCCGTGAAAAATGGCATCCTTGGTGTTTTGAGTCAACAGTTATGTTCAAGGAGAGCTTAAGACTCCAAAGCAAATTTCTCTACAGAGGGGCTGTAGCTGGTGTATTAAGCAGTTTACACTACCATAAAGGTGTCCTTGGAGAGGATACTTGCCTCCTGGAGGGGTGAATGCCTTGAGTAGGCTATTCAATCAAAAATATGTATTTAAGGGTATTTTCGAACCTTATTAGGGCCTGATATGGCTCGATGCTCAACATGGTAAGGTAAACAACCCTTGCCAATGCGAGTGCTTCCCCATCCTGTCCCCATTAGATCTTTTCGCCCCATTCCAGATTACAGTGAGACCTTATTGACAGGGCCCCAAAGAAGCTACCGGAGTTTTATGCAGAATAATTGGTGGAGCTACCGTTCAATTATAACAGTCAAGTGCTGTTTCTCTAAAGTTTTGGTTGGGCTGTTCCCGTTAAAAACAAAGTCTGCAGAAGAAGGGTATGGCCCGTTCTGAAAGGCCTTGTTCATCAAGGAAGGGTCACCTACTGTAAATTCAGTCAGATAATGGTGGTGAATTCATTGGAGAGGTAGTGCAAAAACTTTGCAAAGAATTTGAAGTTTGCATGGTTCATGGTAGGCCACACCACCCACAGTCTCAAGGCCAGATAGAAAATCTCAACAAGCAAGTCAAAAGGTTACTTGCAAGGTTTTTACAACAGTTGCCTAGAGATCTTCAGGCCAATGTCTGGCCTTTACTACTCTCTGCTATTGCAGACCTTTTGAATTGCAAGTGGCACAGCACAATTAATGATGTGCCTTTCGAATATATAAGAACCGTGAGCCTTCCTGCTTGGTGGACTACATCATCCCAGATGATAGTATGTGGACAGAAAGTATTGAAGAGGATTATGAATTTCATCAGAAGATTTCATTGAACTTGAGAGACATGGGGAAAGCACTTCCATGGATAAATCTAAATCAGAAGAGATAACAGAGGCCATCCTGCAAATTTCTTCTGAGACCATATTTATTGTCCTCATTGGGTGTTTCAGCTAAGCAGCTGTCAGCAGCTGTTAAGAAGATAGTGCAAGGAAATTCACATTCTCCACCTTCTCACAGTCACAACAACATCCCACTTCAATCAGTGGATTCAGAGGCAGAATTCCAGGTAGAGAGCATCACCAAATACCTCTTCAACTTGAGTGAAGAATACAATTCTAAGATGGTGGATGTGCTTGAAGCAACAGAACACACCATTCAAAAGAATCACAAACGGGCTCTTAAGAGGGCTAAAGAGCAGGAATTTAAGGTGGGAGACAAAGTTCTCTTCCAAAATCCACGTTCAGAAGGATTGCATTTTTCAAAGCCAGATCCCTTTCAGCCCTTGAATGTTCTGGGGGTCATCAAAGAGGTGCGTCCTGGAGGAATGTTCAAGGTGGAGATAGAATGTGGAGAGCAACTGGTAGTTAAATCCATTTTTGGTGGCCAGATGGTTGTTCAAGGAAAAGCAGTGTGAACTTCCCCTTTGTGAAACACTCCCCAAGTTATCTTTGCTGAATATGCACAATTTCATTTCAGAGTTTGGCCTAACTGTGCGTAAGGAGATGTATAATCAAAGTCTAAGGTTGAGGGAAAGTGGCTCACCATAGAAGTATTGATGATTTATTGAAGAGTTATTGTCAGGTTCTGGATTATGGACTCCTTGCCATGGTATCGTCGTTTTCTGACAGAGAGGAAGAAGAAGCTGTGTTTCACCAGAAGTTTGTAACTGGCCTTCAAACTTTACAGGCTTGGGTTTTCAGTACTTTCTCTATGGTACAATCTTTTGGGAGAGAGACAGAAAGCAAAACTGGGAAAGTCAATTCTAAGTCATCTCACCAGTTACGAGGAGCACTCTGACTGCTTGTCGTGCGTTGGAGAGCAAAAAGAAACTCCATGCTTTCATCCCTGCTGCCAGAATCTTGTGCTTCAGATGGCTGTTAACTGTGGGCTCTTCTGTGTAACAATAGATGGTTGACAGCTCCAACGGAAACCCCTCTGTTAAGTAGCCATACAACTGAGGCTAGTAATTCATGCCATGATACAGACAGTATCAAAGACCTAGCACCCAAGTCGGTGTTGATGAGCCAGTGTTCAATAAGGATGATCTGCTTGACCAGACAAATGATGTAAATGTTGTGTTGGATCCAACAGATGCAGTACACCCCAAGGAAGTCTGAAAACCCATGAAGTCACCCTTGGTGAGCATCCACATCATTGCTGTTCATGCCAGGAAGCAATCAAGGAATGCTATGGAAGCCAGCTGAGTTGAAGGACAAGTGTCAGCACCCTCTAGAGAACATTGATCCTTATTGCAGTGAACTGGCCAAGTTTGTAATGCCCTTGAAGGGCTTTCTTGCAGCCATAAATCCTTCTCAAGATAATGCCACAGAAAGAAGTAACTTGAGGTACTTTTTAAAGATTATTGACAAGCATGCACATAAAGATGTACAGAGCCAAGTGCGCCTAAGTAGCAACAAGGGCAGTCAGGAGTGTAGCAAGTTCAAGGGTACAGCTCATTCTGTGGACTTTGTGCCATGAACAATGCAATAGGTTTGTTCCGGAAAGGACCTACTATGTTCAATTTGTTTGACCTAGATTTGGCAGCAGACATCATTTGGTTAAAACAGGCTTGTGAAGTTGGCTGTGGATTTTCTGTACCTTTAGAGCCTATGCGGGGTCTTGATGGTGACTACAGTATTTTAGCAATGGAGGAGGCAGCAATTAGGAAGAACTGTACATTTCAAAGACTAGATTTACCCTTGAGGGCACTTGTGGATGGTGCTGCCATTAATTCCCTTTGACACCAGCAGTCTCCAGGAATTTATTCCCTTCTTCTGGGATTGTTCCAGGCAGATGAGAGACCATCACTCATTGTGACGACAAAGGAATATCACTTTGTTACTCTGCTCTTTAAAGCAGATGCAATTGTACTTCTTGATAGTCGCAGGACATCGCTCTTCCACTGTCCCTTAAAGATGGCCTAGGTTACATTCAGAGAGAAGCATATTAGAACCAAGATTTTGCTGCTGTATACCTTCAAGGGCCTGGAACTTATGGCAATCCTGTGAGAGTGAATGACTTGCCAGAAGTTAAGCTGCACACAAATTTTCATTGCACACTGGATGAGGTGTGGGGATTTAAGCAGTACTATAAGTGATGATACCATCATTGCCACACTCCATGGACAAGTCAAAGCAAAAGATGTTCGTACCCTCAAGCCAGGTAACCAAATAAATGATGTTGTGATCAACTACATTGGTCCATTCTTAATGAGTCAGAAAAAGGATGTGTATGTGGCAAGCACCTTTTGGCTAAATCACTGCAGCCAAGAGCTGGGTGTTAAGGAAATGCTTAGGTGTGATTTTCACAAGTATGAAAAGTTTGTATTTCCTGTTCATTGCCCTGGTCACTGGTGGTGTGTCTTAATAGACAGGCCAATGAAGTTGTATGGGGAATTTGACTCCCTTTGTAAAGATCGAAGGAGTGATTATGTTTTTCAGGTCTTGTGCAGGGAATTCAAAACTGCAAATATTGATATTTCTTCATTTCGAAGGTAAGTCAGGAGGAAAGAGAAAAGTTGCCTTCTCAAGGACAGAATTTTTGACTGTGGTGTCTTTGTGTTGGGTTTTATCAGTGCATTTGTCAACAACTTGGAAATGAATTTCAGCTTAAGGGATATGCCATTCCTGCGGAATTCATTTGCGAAAATTATCATGAATGGGCAACCAGTATGTGACATTAAAAATTGTCCCAGTACCCAAGAAAGTTGTCATCCAGCTTGTGAAGAAGGTGGCCATGGAAGTGTCCTTGGGCTAGTTGGTTGCTCTACCATTGAAACTATGAGATGTAGGGGTCAAGAGAATATTTGCAGTGACAAAGAATCTGGAGTAAGTGGTACAGGACTTATACATTGTGCTGGTGAAAACAGCAGTGCAAGAATAGGTGAAGATGGAATTAAGAAATGCAGAACAGGAGTGAGTCCATTTAGTCCTGACAAAACCATGGAAGAGGTTTCTGTTGGTTTTGGTGTTGCTTTTCCTGGTAAGTATGAATTAGGGGATTTTGAGAAGGATTATGAAGATATGGAAGATGATCCATTTGTTGTCCCCCCTCCTCTTCTGCCATTAGACATTCAACTACGGGACAAAGACACAGAGTTGTCAAATGAAAACAATATTCAAGGTAATTAATATGTTGACCATTTTCACTCTTTGTCTCTTTGTTTTTGTAATATGAATTTTTTGCTATATTGTTCCATAATTATTCATCTCTATAAACCTTGTTTTTTGTTATTTGCTAAAGAAAGCATTGTTGTGCCTTTTTACAGCCAGTGAACCAGATGATGAAGATTTGGTCTTGTATGAGCTCCTCAAGCCTCCTTATGATGCTTCTCACGAGGTATGCAGAATTTGTGAGTGATCTGTGGTTTTCTTCTGCTTGGGTTTTCTCTTACATTATTATTATTATTATTATTATTATTATTATTATTATTATTATTATTATCATCATCATCGTCATTATCATTATTATTTTTTTTACCGCTGTTGTTGTTGTTGTTGTTGTTGTTGTATACTATGCAGAGATGTTCTTGTAACATGCCCAGTAGTTTAGGGGAATATCATTATTATTATTACTATTATTATAATCATTTTATATTATGCAGAGATGTTCTTGTTAACATGTCAAGTAGTTTAGGGGAATATCATTATTGTTCTTATTATTAAATTATTATTATTATTATTATTATTTTAGTACTATTACTTTTGTGTTTTGTTTCCCTTTGATGACTAGTTTTGGATGTTTTTTATTGCCTTGTGTCTGCAATGAATTTTAAGTTAAATTATTATAAATACATCTAATGATTAATAGTCCTTTAATTGCTAAATTTGTTTGTTGGGTTAACATAATGATGCGGTTGTTTTCATTGTCCCTTGAGTTAATTTATAGCTTATCATCATTAACATACTGATACTTGGTAAGTGGTACTTACCCGATGAAAGTAAGCCAAATGTGCATTTTAATACGAATTTGGTGAAGACAGTCTTTCACAAGCCAAGTGTCATTAGATTTTCTTTCCTAATGGAGACTGATTTTCTTCACAGCTTCCAACCCTACAGATGCTCTATTCTAAAGAAGAGAGGAAGGTATTCCAAGGCCTAACCCCATCACTGAGCAATATCTTTTCAAACTAAGGAAGGAGAAAGGGATAAATGTTCCAAGAGGGTGTTACCATGCAGTGATGACAACAGAAGAAATGGTAGATTTTGATTACTGGAGGCAGGTAAGGAAGGGAAGTCGAGACAAAGATTTTTCCATTACAGGTGGGATAGAGCCTTCGAAGTTTGGACCAAGGAGACCACAGAAGAGTTGATAGATGTGGCAAGTATCTTAGAGCGAGTTGATAGCGATGGATGGGTCTTATTGAACATCACAGAACAGTATCACTATGAAATGTGGAGAGACTGGAAATGGAGGCAACTTGAGGAGAAAGACCTTTTGTAATTTTAAATAAAATCAATAAGGCAAGCTATTTGGCACAGTGTAATACTAATAATTAACCCTTTAGCTCCCATGTGTGACCAAGACAGAATTTCTCTTTACACTATCAATACAATATCAAGCAGACAAGTGATGAGAATGAAGAAAATTATTGATAAGGGGATTATTAGTTGATCCAATACCAAATTCTCAAAACTAACATCACAAGAACTATATGGCAGACAGTAAGGAGAAATACTAATGAGATCTTGGGAGTTTAAGGGTTAAACACTTAATGGGTCATGTGTTCATTCTAACAGTTTCAATTGGGTTTTGAAGCATGCTCAATTCAAGTCATATCCAAAATTCCCTTGCTCCACATTGTGAATTGTACTTAGACATGGCCAGAGAACATCAACAGAGAATGTGACCTCTTAAGCATGTTCGCATCAGACCTATGAATTTGTCCACAAAACTTCCTTTGGAATTGTTGAGTTCCAGAGTTTCACATCTAGTGCATTTCCAGAGCAGTAGAATTTAAAAAAATTGACACAAACATTTAAATTGCAAAGAATTTATTTAAAACCTTTATGTTTACAGCAACCCACATAAAAAGAAATCTTACCAACAATTATGAATGAATTAGTGAATAAAATAGCCTTGACTCCTCAATCTGGTGTCAACTGCTTTATTTTATTCAAAAGTATATAAGGGTAAATTGGAGAGTTACTTAATGTGATCTGTGAAATAATATTGAATAATTAGAGCCAAACAGTTGCAAGTAAGTAGGAAGGTAGAATGGATTTATGGTATATTAGTGCACTATGGTCCACTTTAAATTTCACAAATTCCAAAAAAACTATTTCACCTGAAGTTATTTGCTTGAATTATTTGTAGTGAAGATGTTTATTTCCTTAGAAGTGTTGCATGTTCAAGTACAACTGGAGCAGTTTTTTTTTTTAACTATCCATTTGTGTTCGTTAAATGAGCAATTTCAGCTTGAATTTTTAGTTAGATTAATTATGGATTGCACATGTTGTGTGCACAAGTGTTTATTTGTTGCAAACACTTACAGTGTATCCTATTTATCAAGAGAATTTTGTCAACAAAGGACATCATAGCAGGAAAAAGGTAACCAAAATTTGTATGAAACATTAAAAAAGGAACAACTAGCGTGATTTTACTTAACCCATGAAACAGTATGTAAACAAACCTGTATGACACCAGCGGCATGTTTGATTGTTGGATCACCCCCATGTTGTGTGTGGAAAACATGACATAAGCCAAAAATTTTTGTAACGCATAGTAGTCTATGATCAATTTCATTGGTTGGAGAAAATCACTCTATGTTCATCTACAATATCTTGTCGAGAAATAAATTATGACAGAGCTTTGCCTTAGCATGAGCATGAATGATATTGCTCAATTGTCTTCTTTAGTGAGGCATGTAATTGATGAGGAGAAAGTAATACCTGTTTATATTGTCATCTGTTAAAAATTTGATTAAATCTGAATTACTTAGGGTTGGTTTTCTTTATTTCCTCATATAGGCATCTCGCTTTTTGGGCAGATGTCTCTCTGGAATGAAATTTATTTTTTTCCATTTTCATCTTAATTGGAAAGGCCAAAAAATACAACAACAAAAACCACATCAAGTCTAATATTAAGGCAACAAAGTCTCTGTGAACCAGTTTAATTGCAGTATTACTCAGAGTGCTTTTCAATTGAGTACTGTGAAACCAAAACCAAAGTAACTGCAATGGCCAGTCAGAAAAAGGGAAATATCACATGGAACCAATCAGGACTCAAAGTAAATACATGCAAATGGCCTGAAGTGCAGAAAAATGCGAGGAACAAAGTTATGATTGATTTTGGGTTTGCATCTGATTGGTTGAGAGGGTGGCCCAAGATTTCTGGGCCAATCACAGAGCATACTTGGGCAAAACCATCACAATCTTGGATTACTTTTGACACTCAATTGAAAATTGCTCTATCCAAAGCGGTTCCTTGCTTTTCTTTTGAGGCATATATTATGTCTCTCAAAGGGGACAGTGGGTTTAATTCACATTTGAAATCCAAATTCAAAGAATTTTTAGCACACTTAAACAAACGTGGGTGACACTGCCATAGGTTCAATTTTTCTAGGTTCAAAAAATTTTTAAAGTAGTCTTGAGTTTCGTTCAAGATTGCAATTAAAAATAGAGAGAACCTTCAAATTCTCACACACTAGTAGAACTTCCAGTGCAGAATCAACATTTTCTTGATTGAGGGTATGTACATTTCCTCCAATTTCCAGAACCCTAAGAACATAGGAAAAAATGTATGAATAAATTATTAACTTGCATTGAGATTATTGTCAAGTGATTACAACCCCCTGAAAGTAAATAGAGAAGATCTACGTTTTCTCGTGTTTGTGTCGTTCGTTTCGCTAAGACAGAGAATCATTCAAGGATTCAGAGTTATACCATTCCATATGATTTTAGGGACGAAGGTGATAGCACGCTCACAACACGCTTCCAATCGAAAACAAAAGAAACTGGCTATAACGCTTGCTGAGCATGCTAAAACACAATTTGCTCATGCTTTTATTTCTTATAACACTCTACAAAAAATAAAGCTTGCGCCGTTGAACAGTGAAGCGCGAGCAGGCAAACACGCAAAGCGTGTTAACCTTCGAATACAAAAGCTAGCGTAATAGCGGGCACAGCATAGTAGCGTGTAACCCGGTGTGCAGCACGCATGTTAACTGAACCTAACGCTTAGTCATTACACAGTCAATGTACTCTCATTCTTACGGTAAAAACCGAACCTCCCATCGGTGTTTATATCGTAAAAAACAAAGTTGAAACATTTGGCCGCGAACGAGTTGCAAGGATTCAAGGCAGACACTTCAATTACTTTTTTTTTATGTGGAGTGGTTACCTTTGATGATATTTGTAGTATGTTGAAGCACAAAATGTAACTCAGTGCCAGACGAATTGCGCCGATCGCGTAAACAACCAAACATGTGCAAGATATTCATAAAGCGCCATAACATATAGCCGGTAAAGGCCGAAACATTTGTGTAAAAGTTTATTCCATCGGATGACCAGAGCGATTTTTAGGGGATGATAAACAAAATCAACAGTAAGGAACAATTTTTTTGCAACAACTCTTTGTTTCTGGGAGCACTACGGCTCTCAAACGATTGTTTTCTCTTAATCACGCGCTCAGTCACGTGCCTGAAACTCGATTCAATCAATGCAGTAAACAATTTGCGAAACGGGAACTTATATAAGATTACGTGATGGTGTATAACTTTTGAAGGCGTTAAAATTCATTTGTCGTACCATTATTTACCATTGTTTACTATTATGTAAGCTTGCCCATCACAATGAAGTGCTATTGAGTTCAAGAGGAAAACATTTGGATGAACGGCAGAAATATCTAGCTACGTTTTACTTTAGTGTGTCCTCCTGTGTTAACTTGCACGCTAAGCGTAACATCGATCACGCTTTTCAAACCGAAACAAAGACCAAGCGTGCTAACTTGACCAAAACGAAACAGTGTGTACTTATTGTTAAAAAATAATATATGCGCATATTAAACACGCTAAGCGTGTTGTGAGCGTGTTATCACCTTGTCCCTGAAATTATATGGCGGGTCACATTTGTCATTTGGAGGCAATTTAAAACTAGGAGTGCGGCTGTAGCCCTGTCGGCCACTTCCCCTCTGCGACGAAGATCTTGAATAAATCTCCTAAAAGAGACGTCTGCGATTTTTGAGATTTTCAAAAGAGACACGATGATTTTAAACCAGCCAAAACTTTTCTAAACAAAAAACAAACAAAAACAAAGCAGATACTACCCTTATAAATTAGCTTTGACAGAGCCTCAACAGAGCAAGGTTGCTGGCTCTTTCGCTGTGCGGGTACTTGTGGGGTTTTCACCATCCTGTGTATGTCATGCTTACGAGCTCAGATAGTCTAAAGAGAGCGTAAAGGCCATCTACGACTGTTACGTATTTTCTTACTTTTCGCGCGTATTTTTAGCCTTGACGCTTTGTTTGTCATCTAAAATTTCAACCCCTATCCAATCGGGATGATAGAAGCAAATAAGTTCAATTGTATACCTCAGATTCTCCAGACTTTGCCGGTTTGATGCCAAGACATTTAAAATGGCAGCCATGTGGCAAGTACCTTGCAGCGATAACTCTTCGACGTTGGGTTGTCGAGCGAGGAGCTTTGCCACTTGTACAGATGTAACATTGTTACAGTCACTGATATCCAAATATTTCAAATCGTGACATGAAAGTGATTCCAACACCTAAAAAAAAGACAGACAACGCAATCAAAAGGCAGGGCCAAGATAGTTTATAAATTCGAGATTCGAATTATCTCAAGATGGTGTCACCTTGTGACCAGACGTTAATAAGGGGAGGAGGGAGGGGAAGATGTGATGTTCTATGCTATATTTCATGGCGAATAAGGTGGCCTGATCGAGAGACAAAAGAAACAAAAATAAACAAGATATAATAGAAGTAATCAAAGATTATGAGAGAGCGTTAGATGCCCCAAATTCAAATTACTTTTCATTTCATTCATATTCATGCCTGAAATTGACAAATTTTAACGTCTGCTTTACTGCATTTGTGGCGTTCGCGTTGTTGATATCCGCGCTTTTGCTGTTATAAATAAGGATATTTAAGTCTAGCGTGAATTAATTTCCCGTGGAATTTCCTTGTTTTATTGCTAGCAAGTAGAGCGATTTTTATATGCTGCAACTGTTTCGACTGTGGTCTCGGGTCTGTTGCGTGACAGCTTCAATGTCCGTAAAATTTATATAACTTATATAATAACAGATAAGCTAACATATGGTTTGATGCTACTCTGGTTTACAGATTTAATGAGTGTAACCGAAGAAGTTACAATTCATAGACCTAACGTTTCGACACTCCTGTCTAGTTTGAATAGCCACAACGTTAAAGTTGCTCAAAAACCTTTTCAGACTTTGGGGCATATTTTCGCCAAACCCAAGGATCCTGACGATGGCGGTTTGCTTCCTGACGGCTATTTACACTTCATCAGAAAAAAGGCCGCTAATTAGTGATCATATAAAACGACCTCTTGTTGCATCGTTTAGATCACCTTTGATGAAGGCACTAGACAGGAGTGTCGAAACGTTGGGTTTATGGATTCTAACGTCTTCGGTTACATTCATTAAATCTGTAAACCAGAGTAGCATCAAACCAAGTCTGATTGTCCACTTGAACTTTAATATATTTTAACAGATAAGCTATTTACATTAAACTTCCATGATGCAAAACATTTTTCTTTTTACCGATAATATTCACAGTGTGGCAAAAACTTTTTTCGGTAGAATTATATATTTTTCTATGGGCAGTGTTCCAAGCTTGTTATATCTTAGTAACAAGATATATTAGAAGTAATCAAAGATTATTGGAAAGCGTTCAGACCACAGGCAACCGCAAACGAACGCAATAATAGGCTAAGCTCCAAAACTCCCGTTTGGTACTAACCTCATCGTTAACAGCTTGATTAAGGGCAGAAAGTCCCACCATTTCCAGACTGCATCTCTGGTGCAAAAATTCCTGGAGTAGTTTGGAGGATGTCAGTCGCTCGCAATAACCAAGGTTAATACCGATCAGTCCCATCGGAATGAATTCGCAGAGTTCTTCTCCACTTATATTCGTACAATAAATGTCCAGGCTTATCAGTCGGACCATATCCTTCAACGGTGCAAAGTTACTTACTTTGACACAGAATCTAAGGCTGAGAAATTTCACGTGGGTGATGTTAGACCATATGCCTTTGTTAGGAATGTAGGTCATCCTCCTCTCGAAACATCGGAAGTCAAGAAGCGTAAATGGCCTTTTAGTAGAAACCAAAATTTTTTAAAATGTTCTGCATGTTAAAGACACATTTACAAGATCCGAAGTTGAAAGAATGTTGAATAAAGCGAGAAGGCAAACGTGGGGCAAGCGGTCAATTGTCGACATCTTTACCTACAATGTTGAAACTTTTCCGATTAAACCTGTATTAGCGGTCGGAATGACTGTATGGCCGATTATTTAAGGTTGACTGCTTAGGTCAAGACAAAAGAAAAAAGCCCTTATGACCCCTTCAAGGTTGACCGCGGTGACCACTTGATAAAGGTAACAAAAAGAATAATTAGAGGAAATCAAAACTTAATTCGACAGTTGACCGTTTTATAAAGGGTGACTGCCGCTTAAAAGGCATAGGTCGCACTTGGGCAAAGGTTCTATCTTGGGGAATTTTCAGTTTCGCTTTCAAGTAAGAGTTATCATAATTCAAATTCTGCGACCCACTTTTCCTTGAGTGACATAGCGTTAGGATTTATATCTTTTGAACGAAAAACAAATTAGCTAAATGCCGACACTTTTGCTGAAAAGGGTTTCCTGTAACCCAAGGCGAAATTCCAGGATTGTGCGATACACTCCTGTACGCAAAGTATCCGATCAAAGCTGGCAAAATTCAAGACAACCTAATCAGAGAAACTCTGGTTTCAGTGACTGTTGAGGTATCAAAACCACTTCAAATATTTTTCGTCGTCAGGGGGTTTAAAATATACGTCTTCGGAATTCTGATTTCCTTTTAGCACATTAAGCTTACTTTAAACCGAAATTTTTGAGCTGATTAGTTTTTTCTTGCATGGGAAAATAACCGAGATTGCATCGGTCTTCTGTTACTCTTTCGATGATTGTGAATAACGGGACCCTTTGTCACTTCACTTCCTTTTTTTACTCAACAAAGTTTCCAACCTCTTTTCATTGCCACACCAAAGCCCTACAGCGTCTCTGATGTTTTTGCCGATTTTCCAATAAACTAGGCAAATTCCTGGATAAATTCCGAAATAGAAAAGTTACGGTGCAATTTGGAAAAGTGTCTCCTGGACAGATTTTGACCGCAAAACTTTGCCAAGTGCGATCAATTCGCAGATGTGAGAAAAGTCTTTGTGCCGTTTGCCGACAAATAGTACTTCTTTGTTCTGCTAACTGAAAAACTCACTCGCGATCACGTATGGTCCATAATCTAAAACCAACTTCGCCGAACAACTGCTGTTCTGCTCGCCTGTTTTTTTTCAGGTAAGAAACATTTTCTATTTAACTTCTATGATCACGCAACGGTGATCGTACCCCATTATACGAAACCTAAAGGTTTTGTAGCTGGAAATCTCTCCCATGGAGAACTTTGTAACAGCCTGGAATACGATACATCGTATTACTACTTTTTTATGACAAAACGACTATTGCGAAAACAATTTAGTTCTAGAGGTTATTACTTTTATTCTTAAAATAAGAAAAATAATATTGTAGCTGACTAGTTAAATCGCGAACTTTTCAAAACTCATCCTTTGTTGAATACGGTAAAGAGTTTGATCGACGAAAGCACGGCAATCTAAGTTTCAGTTTATTACATTGTCCGCTGTTGTCATTAGCCGTTTGAATTTCCACGAGTATAAGCGTTGTTCGGGTATCCTCGCTGATGATATTTCAGATGATTTGCAGGATCCTTGAAAGAAATGAATCAGTGGTAAACAGTCATTCATTTAATGGGCTACAATCTCTGACAAAAGTCTTTGAAACACTTCGAATCCTTCCGGCTTCCTGCCCATTGCAATGTTGCCTAACACAATCTAAGTGAGACTCCATGTTAGTTTACCGCACTAACACCGCAAGGTACGAGGGGGAGGTTAGTCCTATCTTGAGAACTGTGTTCCAACACTTTTTCACAGATTGTGGATTCTCTTTCTCCGGATGCTTAAGGGCCTATTTACACTGTACGTCAGAGTTTCTCGTATGCGACAAGCTTACGACGGGCCAACTACAGACTTGTGTCGTGTGAATCAAACCAAAAACTCGCGATCGCTTACGACTTTCACATGCGACACAAAAAATGTCGTAGGCTTTGAAAACATTTTCTAAAACGCTGCGACAATCGTAACCGAATTCGACAGAAATTACTTAATATATTGTCACAGATTTCTAGGGGAAGGGGAGGAAGGCGAAGTTTTCTTGCGTCAAAATGTCGACAATACACAATCGAGCACAACTTTTTAAAATAGCCGTCATGAGGACCATTTTATGACGAATGCCAGACAAAATGGCATTTGAAATTGTACGCGATTTTTGCAGGGAGTAAATAAAATGTCGTGCGCGTGTAATTGGTCCTAGCCTGTCCTTAAGGTTACTTCTCACCTTCAGAGACTGAAAAGATCGATTTTTCTTTTACTAGACTAAACTGAATTCAAACTTTCAACCTAACGTTTCCTTTAACAAAAATTCCGAAATCTTTAAAAGCACCCGAGTTATTAAGAAAAACGCATTTTCAAAAAAAAAGTTGATAAATCAGGAAGGTGTCATAATCTTGGACCCTGGGGAAATTTTCGCGGCAACCGCTCATGTTGAGGTTCGATTTTAATGTTATTTCCATATTTTGTTTACAGCGCGCATTTGACAAAATTCACACATGGAAAGCTCTTTGTTTATGGAAATATATTTGATTTCGTGAAAGCGACTGGTAATGGCGGAGCTCCACGTTGGCGTCCAGATTTCGATCTAAGAAGTCGCCGTCAAACTAAAATTGGTAAAATTTCCGCACAGCCCCATACTATTGTAAAGCAAATCTGTTTTCCCAATGGCAATCTATTGTTTTTGTTATTGTCTTCTCTATCCAAAAACTGAATGCATAATGTGCGGAAATTTTACCCCAAAATTTGCCCTAAATGATGTTAAAACGAGGTTTCCTTTTCGTTACGCAAGTACCAGCCTTGTTACAAAGACATTAACAATTGCCTCGAATCGCAATTTTGAAAGCTGTATGTCGATTCGTTGTCTTGCTCCTCAGCACATTTTGCGGTTTTTCCATTTTTGCCGCGGGTTTTTTCTTTGCCCTTCGCAACTTTGCACATTAATGTGTCGTCCTCCTCAACGCTCCACTCAGCGATCGAGATAAGCAAAAAAGAAACGTGCCTGCAATGAGTTACTTTTCTTGGTTAATCTTGATCATCGTCATTGACGCCAGGAGGTTCCGTTGTCCTATTGGTTTGCGGTTTCAGGAGGCAAGCGGATAATCACCTGGCGTGACGCGGTTGTTCGCGAACCTTTATGAACTAAAATCTCGCATTTGATTTTGGGAGGAGTACAACCACTTTGAGCGAATTTATGGGGTATACAGATTTGACCGATTTTCGTCAAATTTCGCCAAAACATCCTAGGAATAATGTCAAACAAAAGTGTCTTGGGAAGTTTTGATATTTGAAATATTTATCCCGTGGCTTCCATTTACGCAACACCACTTGCACATTTTTAGTTATTCCAACTTTAGATGCCAATATCTAGACAACCAATTAGAATATCAAAAAAGCCTATTACACTTTTGTTGACTGACGCCTTGTGAATAGGACTGTGCAGCCAATTAGTTCGTGCTGCAGCATCCCATACGCGATAAATTTAAAAATAGAAGACCCTTCGGTCGTTTCACGCCTTACCGGATCCTGACACTTCCTTAAAAGAAAAGTTGCTTGAAGTCTATTTTTATTGCAAACTGCATTTATGAAGCTTTCTTCTGATATATCGTTTGCTAGGATTGTAGTGAAACTGGTGCGCGAACGAATTTTTTCCCGAAGGACACCCGCGAAGGGAAGTAACCTTAAGCTTGTCGCATGCGATTAAGTCGTACCGTATATATCGGCCCTAAACACAAAAATTATACATGACTTTTATATATCGAAGTGAATACTCTGATACATCCTCTTATGTTTTTTTTATATGCCTGGGAGCCGAGCAAACTGATAACTACCCATATTCTCTCGTTCTCTTTAAAATAGAATTGTTGATCAATTTTTGCTGAGTTGGCTACCATGGCCCGAGATGGAGGATCACGTGGTGAGATAAACTAATTTTCTTCTCTGCTGTCCTGAGAAGGTTTCCTATACTTTCAGAATAGAACAGAATTCTGGCTACCCTAACAACTCAACAGGAAATCGTCACTTTTAAATTAAATGTTCTAAGGGAGTCCTTGAAATTGCTTGGAGGTTTATCGCCTATCATGAATTAAAAGCAGTGAACAAGGCTGTAATGAATTACACACAACTCCAGATGAGGGTTTCTGGTGTAGTGAAGTACTGGTGCATTTCATCCCTGAGAAGCAATCAAACTACTGTTTTGTCACTTTTAACATTACTTAAAAATTAATAATCGATGACTTAGATGTCATGCATATCAAAGAATATTGGCACGGAAAGAGGTACTCTCTTTAATGGTTCATGTGCATATTCCAGGATGAGCTTTATTGTATCTCTAGTGTGAACATTGGTGGTGATATTTTTGACAAAGGCCATCATTGAACGGTCATGTTTACGGGTTTTGAAGGAAATATTAAACCACAGAGGCCCAGGGCTAAACAGTTTCGTAAAATGTTGTTGTATATTGATATTACTGAGTGATACATTTCTTATGTTTGAAGAGCATGTCATTAACATGGACTGGCTTGAAAGGGAAATAGTTTTGGAAGAGGAACTGGAAAGAGGAAGAGAAGAAAAAAGAAAAGGTGATGAGCAAACGAAAAGAGAGGAACAAATAAAGAGAGAAGAACAAAGAAAGAGAGAAGAACAAAGAAAGAGAGAAGAACGAAGAAAAAGAGAAAGGGAATGGAAAGCGCAACAGGAGAGGGTAAAAAGGTTAGGAAGAAAAAGAGAGAGACGTCAAGAGATGAGAGGCGCGGAGTTAGAGAGAGGAAGAGTGGGCGTAACGGCAAAAGAAAGGACCCGGGATGAAATTAACAGAGGAAGAGATAAGAGAAGAGGTAAGTGTAAAACCAAACATTAAGCAAGTGTTGACTGACTGTAAAAGGTCCCATTTCAGTGGCATGTCTAACAAGTCGCTTGGGGCTTCTTTCCAAGTGACCCTTAAATGATAAGATTACACACAGCACACGATTGTAGTGAATGTGTAGATGAAGTGTTGTGTTTAATCATATCTATCTCGCTCAAATATCTAGAGGAAACACTTTGGTTGAAGGAGACAAATCTTACAGTTTTAATTTGATAGCTATGGCAACATCAAAATCTTGTGAAAGATAGGAGGAGAAAGCATTGTAGGAACGGTCAAAATTCTGGTACAGGTATTTCATGAAGACGAATAATAAATGTATACACGACTGTTGGTGTGTCTGGTGCCAAAAGATTCCCTTTTGTCTAACCCTGACCCAAAAGGTTTTATCGTTTGAGTCTAAGGTGAGGCCAGATGATGCTCACCTGAGGCAGGACTTTTAATTGGGACTCTGTGTTTTTTCCGGCTCTACTCAGAGAGGTTAAAGTTACAGGACATTTTTCTGGAAAACTTCCCTTCCCTCTTATTTGGACTGCAACAACATTGTGCTTGTCTGTAATTTTCTCATTTATATTTTTATTCCAGTTCGGTGTCACAAGTGTCGAGGGTTTGGCCACGTACGTGCCGAATGCCCAACGAGACGCGGCCCGGTTGTGCCCCACCAAGATCAAGATCAAGGAAAAGAAGTGATAGTTAATAATTATCATTTTCACGCCTCTCTTGACAATGTAAGATTTCACTAATAAGTTTAGTCAGTTATCTTACATTGCCAAGAGGTTTATTTTATACTTTAATACTAATATTCAATTAATTAAAAACGTACACGTGATTTATCAGTATTATAAATTTAATGTATATTGTTTCTTTTTTTATTTTTACGTGATCGAAAGACATTAAATATTTGGAAGAGAAACTTAAAACTTGTCCTTTGCTTACATAGATTTTTCTTTTGTTACGCCCTACTAAGTGACTCTTGATGTCATGTCAAGTTCTCCATTGGTTCCACAAGTAAACAGACACCATGCACTAAATAATGGTAATTGAACTGAGTGGAGTGCAATTTGGGCTGAAATCATACGCGTGATTTCAAAATTGAACGAGCGCGCAGCGCGAGTTCAATTTGAAATCACAAGTATAATTTCAGACCAAAATTGCACAACACAAGGTTCAATTACCACTTTATTACATCCATTTTGAAATCGCCCAAATACAGGACTTGATCAGTTCAAATATTTATTACTACAATACTGAGCCAGTTTGGAATTACAGTCATCCATTTTTTGGGAGGAAAAAATAAGAGTTTTGGAAACAAAAGTTGCAAAATTTGCCGCATGATCCTTCATGTCTTTCATCTTCCTGCAATTTGATCGGTTACTTTAAACAAGCCTTGAAGTCTGATTGGTTGTTTTGTTTTTAGTGTAGCCTCCTCTTCAACTGGAAAAAAGATGCGATTTAAAGCAAAAAATGGTGCAATTCGTGAATAAATCGCACCAATTAGAGCCAATCAGATTACAGGGACCACCAGTGATTTCAAAATGGGTGTAATAAACCCTTTAATTATTCTGTTACGGTGAATAGTACCCGTGGGCCTCTTCGTAGATGTTCACTTTGCTTATAACGCAAAGATAAATCAATAGTTTGCCGTCAATGTATGCACATGCATCTGTGTATACAGAGACTTCTGGGGAAATTTCTCATTGCCTGAAAAGATTTTTAACGCTAAACTGACTTAAATTCCAAGGGTGTGAGGAATATGCAGACCCTTTTCAACAATCAGAACATCACAGTGGTAAAACATAACACCAAAACTTGCAGACTGATAAACTGATATATTATAGGGAAGGCTACATTCTCTTTTCCAGCAAAATAATCTCCTCAGACTCAGTGATATTTGTCGAATAATCCCCAGGCTTTGTGCAGGGGATTCTACAGTGTACCGGCTAAAATTATTGACCTCACCCGAGGGTAAGCTTTCATTGAATGTGGAAATTCTCAAAAAATGAAACAAATTCTGACAATTTATCCAGCGAGTAGAATATATCTTAACATACCAAATCCAATCTTCACCCCAATTTTCCATTTTCTCAATCAACTCTAGAAACACGTGGTTAATTGTGACTATTCATCCTACAAGTAGATAATATCACAACTTTTCTATATCCAATCTTTACCCCGATTTGTTCAATTAACTTTAGAAAAACGGGGTAAATCGCGACAATTCGAGTGGTTAATATCATAACTTGCAATATTCAATCTTTACCCCTGATTTTCCATTTGTTCAATGAATTCTAGAAAAACGGGATAAGTTCTGACAATTCATCACGCAAGTGGAATATAACCTTAGTTGTCATGTCAAATCTTTACCCCAATTTTCTTTGTTTTAATGAATTAGTTCTAGAAAAACAGGGTAAACTCTGAGAGTTCATAATACCCTTAGCTCCCATATGCCATCCTTCACTCCGAGTTTCCAATTTTGCCATATCAAATCTTTACCCTTATTTTCCATTTTTTTTTCGTTTATTAGAGACAAATAAGGTTAAATCTTACAATTAATCCCACATGTAGGATACATCATAGCTTTTCATAGTCAATCTTCACCCCGATTTTCCGTTTCTTGAGTAAATTCTGGAAAAATGGGGTAAAATCTGAGTATTCATCCTTTAAGTGGAATACATCCTAACATGTCACATTCAATCTTTGTCCCGGTTTTTTGCTTTTTTTCCAAGAATTCTGTACACAATGGGGTAAAAAAAGGACAATTCATCCTACAAGTGAAATATATCCCAACTTGTTATGTGTAATCTTTACCCGATTTTCCGTTATTTTCAGAGAATTCTAAAAAAACAATTCATCTCATAAAAGAATGTATTCTAACGTGCCGAATTAATTTTTCAATGAATTCTGAAAACGGGCTAAATTGTGTCCATTCTTCTTTAAACTGAAATAAATTATAACTCGGGACATCCCTAATTTTCCATTTTTTTTTTCTAATTAATTCCAGAAAAAGGGGGTTAATTCTGAGAATTCGACCCGTAAGTGGAATACATTTTAAGTTTCCATATCCAATCTTCAACCCGGTCTTCTATTTTTATTTCAATGAATTCCAGAAAAACGGGGTAAGTTATAAGAATTTATAGCGTAAGTGGAGTATATCCTAAGTTGTCATATCTTATCTTGACCCCGATTTTCCTTTTTTAATGAATTAATTCAAGAAAAAGAGGGTAAACTCTGAGAATCCATGCTACAACTTCCCAAATGCCATCTTTGCTCCGATTTTCCATTTTTTTTAGTGAATTCTAGAGAACAAGGGTAAATTCTTAGAGTTCATCCCGCAAGTGGAATGCAACCTGTACGTTGTCTTGTCAAATCTTCCCTGATTTTCCTTTTTTTTAATGAATTAATTATACAAAAACGGGGTAAACTCTGAATTTATGCTAATAGCGGATAATTCCCGTAGTTCCCTTATGCCATCTTTACTCTGGTTTTGCAATTTTTTTTTCAAGGAATTATAGAAAAACGGGGTGAATTCTAGTAACTCATCCTCCAAGTGGAATATATTCTATTGACCTGCCACATCTAATCTACTTTACCCCGATTTTCCATTTTTTTTTGGATGAATTATAGAAAAACGGGGCACATTATGAAAATGCTTCCACCAATTGGAATTTATCATGTTTATCCTACTGACTTGGCATATCCTATCTTTACCCGATTTTCCATTTTTTTTTTCAGTAAATTCTAGAAAAACGGGGTACATTCTGAGAATTCACGCTACAACTGAATAATACCCTAAGTTCCCATATGCCATCTTTACCCCTATTTTCCATGACTTTTTTCAGCGGTGAAATTCTACGATTAGCGCTAATCGTTAGCCCCCCCAAAATAAAGCGATACGCAATAACTTAATTGTAATTAGGAGTTTTTTTATAACACCCGCTTTCAGTTATTATTAACGTCCATAGAAATTCAAAACTTAGGCACAATAACATGCTATAAAATATATTCTTCCTCTTTAATTGTAGTTATTCCCCAATGAAGTCTCAATTAGAGACGAAACGCGTCTGAAATAAACGAGAAGCTTACAACTACAAAAAGTGTTTCTTTGTGCGGCTCGCTAGTCTTAGTTAAAAATGAAAGATAGAAAAAATTACAAATTTTAAAAGAAGTTTATGTTCTTAGTGAATTCTAGAAAAGCGGGGTAAATTCTGAGAATTCTTCCTTCAAGTGGAATTGATCCTAGGGTGCCAAATCCAATCTTTAACCCGATTTTCCATTTTTTTTTTCAATGAATTCCAGAAAAACGGTATGAATTTTAAGAATTCGTCCCCCAAGTGGCTAATACCCTCAGTTCCCAATTTTAGAAAAACGAGGTAAATTCTGAGCATTCTTACTACAAGTGGATAATAGCCGAAGTACCCATACGTTATCTTTACCCCGATTTGTGATTCATTCCAGGACTTCTACTTTTTCTCGACTTTGAAAAGGCCTTCGACACGGTAGAATGGTCTTTTCTTCCAAAAACTTTACAGTGTTACAATTTTTGGCAATCTGCTATCAACTGGAAGCTCTTTTACCATAACACAGAAAGCTGCATTCTTAACAACGGTTGGTCTAGCAACTTCTTCAAACTTGAAAGGGGGGTAAGGCAAGGCTGCCCTCTCTCTCCGTATCTCTTTATTCTCTGTGTAGAAATACTAGCCGAAACAATACGGCAAAATAAAAACATTAAGGGCATAAAAATAAACGAACAAGAAGTAAAAATCAGTCAATACGCGGATGATACTACCCTTATTTTAGATCGATCGCCCGCCTCTCTAACAACCTCCTTACAAATATTAGACTTTTTCAGCGAGATTTCTGGTCTCCGATTAAATAGCAAGAAAACTGAAGCTTTGTGGATCCGTGCGAATATTCGAAACGAAACACATCTCAGACTCGATCGACAAAGATTTTAAATAGGTAAAAGATAAGGTTAAGGCTCAAGGCGTATGGCTCTCCACCAACCCCAAAACCACTATAGAAGCTAATAACAACGAAAAACTAACCAAAATCAGAAACAGCTTAAGCTGCTGGGAACTGCGCCGTTTAACCTTATTAGGAAAAATTACAGTTTTAGAAAGCCTTATTGCCTCTCAACTGGTTTACATCCTGTCCCCTCTGCCGTCCAACCACAGCGCTCTAACAGAAATAAATAATATGTTCTTCAATTTTGTATGGGATGGCAAGGGAGACAAGGTAAAGCACAACATGATGATCAACGACTACGAGAACGGAGGGTTAAGGATGATTGATATCAAAATTTTCAACAAAGCTCTTAAATCAAGTTGGATAAAAAATATCTAGATCCGGAAAATCAAGGAAAATGGAAACTTTTGTTTGACTATGAATTACAAAATCTAGGTGGTGTCGAATTTTTTCGTACCAACCTTAATTAACAAGATCTGTTAAAAACTATAAAAACTGCAAAGGCCTTTACTTCAGAAATACTCCACATCTGGTCAGAAATCTCACTTGAAACTAATTTCTCCTCCATTGATCAGCTAAAGTCGCAAAGTCTATGGCATAACTCTCTTATACGTGTCGGTAACAAACCTGTATACTATCGTTCATGGTCTGTAAAGGGAGTTAAAACAGTGGGCCATTTGATGAATGATGCGAATAGTTTCCTATCTTTCTCTGATTTTAAAGAGCTTTACGACACTAAAACAAACTTCCTTACTTTTCAAGGCATCTCATCAGCTGTTAAGGCCTTACAAAAAAGCAATGAAGCTAACTTCAACAGCTGTAATACTGCATACGAAACTACCTTCGACACCTTCCTAAAGACGACAAAACCAAAAAGACTAACATATAAAATTCTGACGAGCAACAAAATGCATGCTCGAAACACCAGATAATGTCGACTGGATGGCAGTTTACAGAACTCCTTTTCTGTGCACAAAAATCACAAAATTGATTGTTTTTCAATTTAAGCTACTGCACAGAAGACTAGCCACCAACACTTTTCTTACCAAGGTAAACCTTAGGGACAATGAGCAGTGCACTTTTTGTAAAAGTGAGAAAGAGACTCTCATCCATGATATATCCAACCGTTTCTGGCAAGGTCTTAAACAATGGATAATTAACCTTGGAGAACCTTTCGCAGAAATTTTCAATCTATCGCCATTTATAGTACTAGGGCTTAAGCCACACAAAAACAAGAAACTAAACTTCCTTTTTGTGGTCACTAGATATTTTGTATGGATATGCAGAATGCGCAACATCTCTCCGGAAATAAAAACTTCCCCCTCTTCTTCTCACATTATAATGCATAAATCATTATTATAAGAAAAACCATGCTTAAAACAAGCACAACACGCATTAACTTAGTGTTTTCTTTAATTCTGTTTACATATAATTTGATGTTTGTATCCTTTTTTCCTGCACTTTTTTGTTTTCTTTTAAACTACCTTCTTTTCTATAAATTGTGAGTAGTGCACTCTGGCTGTAAACGCTTTTTTGTTTTTTTCTTTTCTTTTCTTTTAATATATAGTTATTTGTTTAGTCGCTCTTCAACCAGTATTGTTTTAAATATTGTATTGCACTGTAACGTACGTATTTGTAAAAAACAAAAAACGTAAGCTATAGATGTAACTGTACTGTAAGTTATTTTCTGTAGCCGTGATATAAGTAATATAGCTGTAATTAAAGTAATATAGTTGTTTTTGTATTAAAAAATAAATTAAAAAATTTATGAAAAATAAATAAAAATATTGTGACAGTCAGATTTAAAAAAAAAATATTTACCCCGATTTTCCATTTTTTTCAACAAATTCTAGAAAAACAGGGTAAAATCTAAGAATGCATCATCCAAATTGAATAGATCCCAAGTTGCCATATTCAATCTTCAACCCGATTCTCCATTTTTTTTCAATGAATTCTAGAGAAACGGGATTAATTCTGCGAATTCATCGGCAAGTGGCTAACCGATTTACCCCGATTTACCATTTGATCAGTGAATTCGAGAAAAACGGGGTAAATTCTGAGCATTCATGTTACAAGTGAATAATACCCGAAGTTCCCATATGCTATCTTTACCCCGAATTTCCATTTTTTTTCAGTGAATTTGGCAAAAAACGGGGTAAAATCTGAGAATTCATCCTCCAAATAAAAAGGATCCCAAGTTACCATATCCAATCTTTAACCCGATTTTCCATTTTTTTCAACGAATTCTAGAAAAACGGGATAAATTCTACGAATTCATCCGCAAGTGGCCAACACGCTAAGTTCCCATATGCCATCTTTACTCAGATTTTCCATTTGATCAGCGAATTCTAGAAAAACGGGGTAAATTCTGTGAAATTCATTCTTTAGGTGGAATATATCCTACTGACTTGCCATAGCCAACTTTACCCCGATTTTCGATTGGATCATTGTGTGAATTTGTCATAAACGGGGTAAATTATGACAAATCCACCCAAACGTGCAATAAATCCAACAATGATCTAGAAACAGTACTAAAAAAAGAACAGCTAAAATCAGCGGGACCGCAATAAAATCACATCACAATCTACTACTTCAAATTTTTACGGAGGGCTTAGTGCGATACAGCAAAAACCTACAATATTTAAAATAAACAACCAAAGGCCAAACTTCTGTGATTCAAGGAAGACTTCGTGACGCGACGCAGACAAATTATCACAACTTTGACCTCTCAGTCGATCTCACCTCCAGCAGATCAGCGAAGCGTCAAAAATATATAATTTCATGCCGACGAACCATAATCTATGATCTTCAGCTATTAAACAAAATAAAACAATTGTGATATGACGCCACATTGTGCTTTTGTCTTAGCTTGTGTGTAAAATGTTGTCAATGGAGTCGCAAGTCGAACAATGAGGACAGTAAATAAAGCAAGACTGCAAATAAAGCGTGAACAATAACGCATCTTTTGGTCGAAAGTCGCTTTGTTATTTACGTAGCGAGTTATTCTTCCACGTTTAGGCTATAACAACGATGCGATCACACGGCGCCAACGAAGGAACGATAGAACTTCAAAGAAAATAATGTGAGAGGCCAATGATCCGGTTCGCAGTGATCATGCGAACAGCATGTTTTCCTGAGATCAGTTACCGGAAAATACTGGTCAAATTTTCCACTTATCCCGACCCCCTCGAATAAGTACTTTTGCTTGAAGACATAACTACAACGGAGTCTCTTAACCAGTCCCAAGCCGCGTGTCGCTCGATAGATCACAGGATATGATTGGCCACTCTATCACATTACGTCAGAGGACATATCTGCAATGAGAGGACATAAGTGCAACGGTACAAATGTGCGTTCAGTTGTGATCAGCATGATCTCGACACCAGAATAACGATTACCGTTATTTCTAAATTGGCCCTGAAATAACGAATATCATAATTTCAGTGCATGTCTGAGACCTTCGGGCTCGAAGCTTGGGAACTAGTATTCAGGGAAAGATAAAATGGCGGCTTACGGCGGCGAAGGTAATCTCAGTAGTTTAATATTTAGCGTGAAAAGGCTTGGGTGTTGTGATCTGGTTCTCAAGTAAAAAAAAAATCACGGTCTGCAATGGCCCTACCACCTTTTGAACAACAAGAAAACATTGAAACGGTGGTAAAAAGCAGCAAGTTTCGAAGTCTAAACGAAAGATGGGTAAGCTGAGTTTCAGTCAAATATCATGACATTTGGGATGTAATTTCGATACCGAATAAATAGTTCTACATGGTTATACACGCATAGGATTCTGTTGTGTTCACGTGAAGGCCATTTCAGCCATTCCTGCCACTTGTAAGTGGTAGGAAATAAAAGATATGTATAGTTGTTTCGTATTGAAGCCCTGTGAAATCACAAATTTGATTTATTTCTTCTTTGTTTTAGGTGGTCATTATCCATTACTTTTGGAAGTCGATGCTGATGAGAAAGAAAAAATGTTTATGATTATTTCTTCT
Source organism: Pocillopora verrucosa (assembly GCF_036669915.1). Taxonomy (NCBI): domain Eukaryota; kingdom Metazoa; phylum Cnidaria; class Anthozoa; order Scleractinia; family Pocilloporidae; genus Pocillopora; species Pocillopora verrucosa. Next base: position 22,266,775 of record NC_089325.1, on the reverse strand, counting down.
CTCGAACATTTTACTATTTAGGTACCAAATAATCTTGATACTGAAGACCATTGCATCCTATTATGAAAAATTTACCCCTGATTACTTTGTCAACATGTATGATGTAATATACCTTGAGATTTGTGGGATTTTCACATGTAAACTAGAAATACCTGTAGAGGGTAATGATGTACTTAATGCAAAGTGTTTTGGTACAAAGTCTGCTTTGCTGTAATCTACCTGAAGGTGCTTTTTATATGCTAGTAACACTTGCACAGCCCAGTCAGAATGTTCTTTAGTAGTAGACAAGCTGGCTGTTGTAATTATAGGCAGCAGAGGCCAAACCTCATCCTGAAAAGCAGTCTGAAAGGTGTGAAGTCAGTGGAAGATACTTCATCGTAGGTGGCCAAATTGCAGGCTGTCAGCCCATTTTGAGTGAGTAGTTAAACTCAAGATCGGCTATTTTAACTAATTTTATTGAGAGCCAAATCCTGCAAGGCTTATATTCTGTATTAATTTGAAGTGTTACTTTTATGTTTCTTATTTTGCAGTAAGTGGGCTTGTTGTGGCCATTTTTCTCTCAAACATTTTTTTCAGCTTAGTCAAAACGTTTTTTAGAAGTAGGCAAGCTTGCTATAGTAACAGAAGGTAGAGACCAAACCTTGTCCAGACTAGACGCCTAACAAATGTTCTGTGTGGACAGCCAAATCCCTGGTTACCGGCACATTTTGACTAGGCTATTTGTTATTTAGCTACTAAGTAATCTTATTATTAAAGATTACTGCATTCCTTTTTAATAATTTGCTGCCAATTTTATGCTGTATATAGCTTATGATTTGTGTGATTTTCAAGAGTAAATTAGAAATACCTGAAGATGGTAATGATGTACTAGATAACGTACTTGATGCAAAGCAATTTTGGCACAAAGTGTATGCCTTGTCCTCAGGTGATTTTAACATGCTAATAAGATTTGTTATTCAAATAATATACATCAGCTGGAATGGGAATATTGAAAGAAAAATAATAATATTTAACCATAACAAGTTTTGGTTTTATGTCCAAATTAAGCACTTAGTTGAAGATCACTGCACTGATCAGGCCCCGAAGGCCAAAAAAATGCTGTCTGCTGTTAGTTTAATTTTTGTCATTTCTATTGATTTATTTTATTTATCAATGTTTCTTTGAGTTATAATTCATTGACCTCTTTCAAAAATATTAAACTACTGAGATTACCTTCGCCGCCGTAAGCCGCCATTTTATCTTTCCCTGAATACTAGTTCCCAAGCTTCGAGCCCGAAGGTCTCAGACATGCACCGAAATTATGATATTCGTTATTTCAGGGCCAATTTAGAAATAACGGTAATCGTTATTTTGGTGTCGAGATCATGCTGATCACAACTGAAAGCATATTTACCCCTTTCCTCCGCCATCTTGAATGTTGTAAGACAGTGGAACCGAGTCCTTCTCTTTATTTAACACGTGTAAAGAGCATTGGTAAAGAGTGCCACGAAATTACTATATCCATAAATTTGGTGCCAATTTAGAAATAACGATAATCGTTATTTCGGTCTCGAGATCATGTTGATAAATTTGGTGCCAATTTAGAAATAACGATAATCGTTATTTCGGTCTCGAGATCATGTTGGAGTTAGGTCAGGTCAGCATTAGATTCCATCCACCAAAACCACCTTGGTCGAGAGGGACTGAGATGGAATGATGGACAACTCATGACTTGTTATACTAAATGAAAATTACGAAGCCACGACAACATGCCGACTTATCCCGATGACCTAAGTGTATCATTTGTTTGGGAAATTGCGTCAAAACTTTTTACTCAAGAAATGGTAAGTATTAATTTATTGTTCGATTGTAGTATTATAAAACATTTTACGAAATTTTATGCAGATATTTCACGTATTTAAAAGGTGCCCAGATATTACGTAGTTTTGGTGGATGTCATTAGGGAACATCCACCAAAACTTTGACCAAAACCATCAACAATATATTTTTTTAATTTTATCTATAGCCACTGTTAGATGTTCAGGGAGACAAAAGATTTATACCACTAATTAGCAGTTAGTGCTCTGGCTAATTATTTTTTATGGTGCACAATTGCTGACCGACCAAACGTTCATAATGATTATCATAACTCTTAACACATAGAATAAAGTGGTTTTGGTGGATGTTTCTCTCCATCCACCAAAACCACCATAGCAATTTCTGCTACTTCCTTACAGAAGACTGATGTGACCTGCTATTTGGAGTACATAACCACAATCTATTTCTTTGTATGTAGAGATATTTTGCAAAGTTCTTGAGTCAGCACCTTTTATTATTGAAACCATAATCATAACATGGTGCACAATATAGAATACAAAAGGTTCTGGTGTGGTAATCATGTAATCTTGAAACAGGAGAGTTTTTAACTGACTTAAACTGATTTAAACAGACATTTGCAACAAAATTCCAGGTCCAGAAATTTCTTCCACTATTTCTGCTAAAATCATAACCTTTAAGTACAACAAATCAGCACATTTTTTAGTAATTGTTATCAGGGGTCTGAAAATCCTATAAATCTTTCACATTTATTTCAAGTAACCTTTAATTTCACATGGATGAATAAGTCTACACTCAAGATGCAGAATGTCTTACATTTTACAAACTATTTCCCTTTTTATGGATAGACAGTGAAAGGCCTTTGCCACATTGGTGAATCAAACTATTGTATACCATGCATTTTGTGATAATTGTTTGTTTTTGCTCACAATATCCAGAAAAATGGAGGGGATAAATTTAAATAGCAAATTCTATTAATGGTTAAAATTAAATAACATTGGAAGATCAAATTAACTTTGTACTGTTTAAAATTCAGTTTTGGTTTCTTGCTTATTCCAGCCTCTTGATATTCAAAAGCATTCATTGTCATTTTTGTGTTCTTCTGTGTACATAACTTGAAAAATAAACACAGAGAAAGGAAACCACAAAGGATTAAACTTGAAGCTAAAGCAAAGTTTAAGTTGAGCCATAGCTGATCCAAATACTGAGCACTTTGTATTGTAACCCATTTAGCAGTAAAGTTTATCTATATGTCTGCCAGCTTGTCACAAGTCTTACCCCTCTCCTTCAAAAGTCTCTATAAATAAATTTTTCTTTGTGGTCCCTAATTGATGATAAGTATATTACAGCTCCTCAATTTTCCTCTCTCAAGACAAGGTTACTCTAAATTTAACAAAGTAATGGACTTGATAAAACTCAAATTATAACTCAGCTGGCTGCTACTTGCAACCTTAATTTCTAGATATCAGTATACAATAATCAATATGTTATAAATAAGAACCCTAATGCTTAATTTTGCAGTGATCACCTTCCTCCTTTTCATTTGCAGACCAGACTGGAACCTCTATAGGTGTGTTTGCTTGTTTTGAGTGGGGATGGAAGAAAAGCAGTCATGCCGCACATCTGATTTATTAAATTGCATTTGTTCTGTTTATACATGAGTAGAACTACCTTGTTCTCTGAAAAAATAAAATTTCTCGCATTTTTATCTGTGCTTTGCAGTCAAACTTCCTTGTGTCTTGGACAAGAAATCTTATTTTCTTGAAAACAAAATCTTTGTTTCCGGCCTTCTGTAATAGGTAAATATAACAGTGTAAGATGAGTGACAGTGTATTTCTCAAGTAATTTTTTGGAATGTGACAAAATGGAAGTGTCATAGCGTGATAAGGAGCAAACATGATTGCTTGATAGAAAGCAAAAAATGCAGAATTGCATATATTTTCTCCTTTGTCAGCAGCATATGTTAGTGAAAAGTTCTTATAATTGTTAACTTCTAAACCATCTTCAATTTAGCCAAGATTGAACTGTTATCACGGTTGTCATAAAAGTATTCTGAGATCAATGTCATATGACCCATTCATGTATTTGACCTTTCGAATTAGCAAGCCATAGTTGACAGAAACACAAAGGTTGAGGATAAAAAGAAATTATTATATACAGTACTTCTTCTGCATCTTTTTGTTTCCTTTTCGCTCCAGCTGTTCTATCTATGCCGTGCTGGCAATTGAACACTTTCCTTCCCAAAATTAGGAAAGGCACACCAGTAAAAAACGAATTTTTGCTCCTTAAATATCTCATGCATCTTCCCCCAGTATTTTGTGACTTCTGTCCGAGGAAGGAGGTGTAAGCATTAAATTAACCCGAATGATTCCACAATTGTGGTATCATCCAAGCCATGCCAGAGGACTAGATAAACTAGTGAGAATGCACAATAGCGATAGCAAAGCTTTGTAATGCTAAAGAGCTATATCAATATATATATATATATATATATATATGTTCCCGAAACCTTTGACAGCTTTAAAGAAAGAAAACTTCGTCGTCAATCCTGTTTCAAATTCCGCAATAAGTTTATGCGCCTCATCAACAGAATTTACGTATCCTAAATTATCTGCATGTGTACCATCAATGGTTCGCGACTTAAAATTCTCGCTATGCTGTTTCTGTTTGTTCCTCAAGAATCATGGGATTTACAGCTTCGGATGTTCGGCTACATCACTAGCGGATTTCCGAGAATCTTCGGTTATGTTTTGCAAGTCATTAAATATTCCATCTCAGTCCCTCTCGACCGAGGTGGTTTTGGTGGATGGAATCTAATGCTGACCTTTCAGTTAGTCCGCAGCGAACCCAGCATGGACAAACCGCTGACTGAGTGAACTCAGGAGCTCTAAATTTACAGGAAATTTACACGCAGAGAAACACCGAAAAGTCTCCTTGAATAGTATCCTCATATCGTCGTGGTATATTGCGACTGATTATCACCTCTAAAATGTTATTATTTTTCGCTTTCGTGGCTAAAAATACTGGAAGGATTCGTTATTAACGTTAACGGAGCCTTTAGTATAGTGGCATACAAGAGAAGAAAGGAAAAGGTCAATCGAAGTCGATTTGAACCAGTCCAACGTTGAACCGATGTTTTCCCGGCACTGAAGAATAATTTAGGTTCTACTCTGATCACTTCCCTGAACGCTTAAATTCGCCAAAAGAACTACACAAAAACTGACTATTTCCATATTTTTAACATTAACAATCACAGGTGACTTCAAATGAAATGGGCACACTAACAAGAGTACCTTGCCAACGTCTCGGCAAAAACGAATGAGCTAAAAAGTAATAAAGGTAAATATATTAAATATTCGAAAGAGATGAAGACTTTTATGGAGTTTGTGAAAATCATTTGCATGCTTTTTCATTTCATCAACGTTATTTTTACTTCTGTGATACCTTAATCCGAAGTAAAAGTCAGAGTAGCTAAGCAGTGTGAGGGGTAACCGGTCAAGTCACCCGAGAGTCATCTCGCCCGAAGTCATGTCGCCCGAAACTTGAGTCATGTTGCCCGAATTTTTAGTTATGTCGCCCGAAAAAAAAAGTCAAGTCGCCCGAAGAAACAAATACAAAAAAGATCAGAATTTCAGGTTGTAAATAGGCAATAACGTTCGTTCCTAACAACAAAGGGAAACGTTGTTCGTTTCCTCTTTAAGAATCTCCATGGTGTTGTCGGAAACAAAGAGCGCTTTAGTTATAAAAATTTCTCAACGTTATTGCCTATTAAGAGTCTGAAATTCAGATCTTTTTAATATTTGTTTCTACGGGCGACTTGACTTTTTTTTTCGGACGACATAACTAAAATTTCGGGCAACATGACTTAGGTTTTGGGCGAGATGACCCTCAGGCGACTTGACTGTAAACCGTGTGAGGCACGACACAGAGGAATGGGTTCATGCTTCACTCCTAGCCTCAACAATCAAACTTTCTTTACGCATCATAGGAAAAAATTACTGTACTTAAAAATATCAATAACAGCTTGAAACGCATGGTTCACGTTAACTTTGTAAATTATGAAAGGGGATGTAATGGAGCGCCATTTCTTAATCAACCTGCAGACCACTGTTTTTGACAATAGCTGATTAATCTGCCAAACTTTGTTTTGATTTGGTTATAGGGACTGTTTCGTGTATTGTAGTACTTGACCAAAAAAGCATGAAAAATAATAAAATCTAAAAGTAAATTTAGTAATTTTGACAAG